>NC_083369.1:151368427-151671457 GCF_030254825.1 Meriones unguiculatus
AATAGTAAGAGCTGGAGAGGACAGGGTCTCCATAAGGAGAGCAACAGAACAAGAAAATTTGAGCACAGGGAACTTCCCAGAGACTCATACTCCAACCAAGTACTATTCATAGAGATAACCCAGAACCCCTGCACAGATGTAGTCCAGGGCAGTTCAGAGTCCAATTGGGTTACATAGTAATGTGAAGAGGGACTGCCTCTGACAGGAACTGACTGGCCTGCTCTTTAGTCACCTCCTCCTGAGGGGGAGCAGCCTTACCAGGCCATAGTAGAGTACAATGCAGTCACTTTTGATGTGAACTGATGGACTAAGATCAGAAACGAGAGAAGAACCTCCCCTATCAGTGGACTTGGGGAGTGTCATGCATGCAGAGGGAGGAGGGAGGGTGAGATTGGGAGGGGAGGAGGGAGGGGCTTATGGGGGGATGCAGAATGAATAAAGTATAATTGATGAAAAATTAAAAAAAAAAGGGAAAAAACAATTTAAGAACCTTAAATGACTTTCAAAAGTGGAGGAAAATATGGAGTTAGTCAATTTACATAGAGCACGTCTCACCCCTGGGGGCAATGGTCTCCTGAACCTACTCAGACCTCGGACACCACCACTGCTAGTTCTACAACTGATGCAGGATGTTCCAACGAGGGGGTTAAGGCTTCTCATAATATATCCTATAAGCCCATACCTGTTTCTTGTATCCCCCATTTTTATTCATTATTAGCCAGATAGAGCCAAGTAATTGTGGTAATGATACTTGCTTTTTTGTCCAATGCTGGAATGCTAGTAAATTTACTAGCTGGTTACTCACATGCCTCGCTGGGTGCCTGTGCCCACTGATGCCCTTCACGCTATGACTCTCTTCAGACAGAAAAGAGATCTTGGAATTACAGCCACCACTGTTACTGCCATCTCATTGGCGGCTGTTGGAGCTACCACTGCGGCATTAGCCAGTAGTCATACTGTGCAGACTGCTCAGACCCTGAAAAACCTTTTAGCCAATGTAGCTCATGCCTTAGATGTACAAAAAGGAGATAGTGGTACATGCCTTTAATGTCAGCACTCAGGAGGGAGAGGCAGATGGTTCTCTGAGTTTGAGACCAGCCTGGTCTACATAGTAAGTTCCTGGAGAGCCAGGAGTACAAAGAGAAACTCTGTCTAGACAAAGGAAACAAAAAAAGAAACGAAAAACTACAAAACCCCCAAATCTGATTAGGGCAGTACTTGCACACATGTAATCACATGTTAGGGTGAATACAGAGGCTCACACTAGGAACACCTATATTCACACTAACTTTAGCATGTTCTTGACATAATTTTGCCAAGCACTAAGGGTCCCATGAGCACAGAGGATGGGACAGTACATGGAAGCATGTCCTTGGCTGTTGAGTCAACTAGCCAGCCATTTGACACCCAATGCCAGTGTAACTTTGTGTCAGACTGCAACCTTCACATTGAGTGAATGTTGTATGGTGGCATAGGAGTCAGTGAGACCTGGGTTTCTCATAAACCTCAAAGCCTGTGTGGAGCAAATTTACCTATAGTTACTATCACCTATAATTTTACCTATAGGGAAAATATATTTCCTATAGTGAGTTTCCATTTGTACTATGGTAAAGGGAGTGCCTGAGGGACTATTGGCAGCCAGTAACAGCAAGTGCTGTGGACCTTTAAATAGTTGATGTCTGTTTCTAAGTTAGATACTTGTAGCTGAAGAAGGAAAATGACTGAAGTTTTTGAAAGAGCTTTATCATTTGAAAGGTACAGATATTTTAACATCTTTGAAATACTAAGGTTTAGAAAGTCCGACAGATTGGTGGACATACTTCTCCTTGTGGATGTTTGAAGGTGCTTAAAGGAAGCAAACCAAAAATATTAAAACGTTACCAAGCATTATTAGCCATAATTAAATAAGTGATTTCTAAAGCAGGTTCACTAAATCACTTCAAATAGTGCTACTTCAAGCACAGATTTTCCCCCTGGGGTCTATGATTGTAGCCCAGGGGTAGAACATGTACCAGGCCTTGGGTCCAATTTTTAGTGGACCAATCTGTGTGTAACCTAGCAACGTGTGTTTCATCCAATTGTTTCTGAAGAGTTGATGAAAAACATGCAGGCCACTTTTGGGGCCAATCCACAGTGCATAGGCAAGTTGCAGCCCCATGATATTTGACACTTTAGAGAGCTATTTATCATCATCCTAAAGGACTATCATTTTCTCCTCTGTTTCCATAAACTGTCTAATTTTGGATCCTATTGTCCCTTTCTTGAGTCATCATTCCTAACTATGCCTTTGGCTGCTTGCACAAGGGAGCATCCACTTAACTATAGCACCTTCAGGTCTCCATGTGTCCTTCAATGAGTCAGAGATTTTCTGGTTCAGCCTACCTTATCTAGAATTTCATCCTGAACTTGACCTTTGATCCAGAAACACTAAGGGAAAAGATGAGTTTTTCCTGAACGTTTTCTGTTGTTGTTCCATTATAATTCATTCTGCATGTCAGCAGTTATCAACCAGAGGGACATAGAAATCAGTGTGGAAAAGAGGATGTTACTTTTGCCAATTAAAAGAAAGGCCACAGGAGTTTGGAAGGAAAAAAAAATGTTAAAAGGGAACTCAGAAGAAAGTTGACACTGTATTAACTTGTCAAATCATTAATGAAGACTATCCCATCCAAAATTGTGATTTTTTTGTCCAAAATCATCAAGAACAAATGAAGGAAACATACAGTTTCCTCTTAAATAACTGGTTTTCTACATGGGTTTTGTTTCATGAACACTGCATTGTAATCATTTCTAAAAAAAAAAAACAAAAAAAAAAAAAAAAAAAAAACATGATATAAAGTAGTATGTTTGTTTGTATTGTCCCATGTGATTCAGTAGGTCATTTCTGCCCCTTAACCCTGGACTTCAGGAACACTCTACTTTTGTGTGTGGCAATCACCAGCAGTGCAACCTTAATGTTCTGTCCAAGACAACATGTTGATTCAGATGCAGAACCCTTCCTTTTCAGACCTTGGTCTATCTGCCCCTGAACTAGAAGCATGTGTTTCTAAAGAGCAGCAGCTGGCTCTCAGTCTTTCTTTCTCACAACCTGGTGCCCTGACTGACTTCAATGTTGCCTGTAATTCCCCTTCCTTTCTTATTCCCACACCCAACAGAGCATTCGATATGTATAAAGGTTGATTAATTAAAAACAAACTGAAAACTAACCCCAGCTTGGACCTCTTCTTGCTGGAGTTCACTACACTGGGATAACTATGGGCATTTATTTTTATTTGTCACAGGCTACCTGTAGAAGCATCCAAAACCTCTTTAGGTGTGGCACAGGTCATCCAGGTTAGGGGTGCCATATATATTGTGGGTAACAAACTGAACTTCTTGACATCTGGGAATGTACTCCCAGTGGTCTGGTCTTATATAGAGCAGGTATCACTAACCACATCTTGTAGTGTCCAGCTTATTGTATATTTTTGGAAAAAAAAAGTATTGGTGACATAAAATCATATCCATTTTTTTACATGTTGTCAGTGACTAACTTCATCCACAATGGTGAAGATGAGTAGTTTCAATGGATACATATGGCCCACATGACCTAACATACCAAGTACATAGTTTATTGCAGAAGAGGTTTGTCAGCCTCTGGTTTAGAAATGTGATGTGATAAGGTTGGAGCAAGTGCAGTCTCCTGGAGTCAAAGGAACCAGAGCTTTTCACAGATGTCAAATGCAGTTGTAAATGGCCTTGTCAAAGTCTCTCTGCATGAAAGTGAGCTGGATTAGCAGATTATTTTAATAGACATTATGGCAAAAGTGACAACGTGTCACCTCATCCTGGGTTTTCTTCTGGTGCTGTTGTCTTCTTGATTTGTACATTTTGGTAAAATCTGCTGCCATTTTGAAGAGGTCCACTCTGAGGGCCACTTCTGGCCAATAGCTAGTAATGATGTGGTGTCCTTATTATTCCTGGGGAAAGGAATCCCGCCAGTGACCATATCTGTGAGCTTGTCATCAGATCTTTCCTAAGTCAAGTGGTAAGGTGACTCACAGCCATAGCCAATACACTTTGAATGCCCGAGAGAAGGTCATTCAAGCAGAAGACACAGGGAAGGTGTGGTGGTTTGAATGAGAATGGCTCCCATAGGCTCGTATCTTTGAATACTTAACTGGTCTCCAGTTAGTGGAATTGTTTGAAAAGGATTAGGAGGTTCCATATTGGAGGAAGCATATCTCTGGTGTTGGGCTTTAAGGTGTCAAAAACTCACACCAGCCCCAATCTCTGTCTCTTTTTCTCTTTCTCTCTTTTGCTCTCTAGGTCTCTGGCTCTCTGCCTGCAACTTTCAGATCAATTTGTGAGCTCCTCTGCTACTTCTCCATCACAAGGTCTAACTGTCTGCTGTCATGCTTCCTGTCCTGGTGATCATGGACTAACTCTTTACAACTATAAGTAAGCCTCTAAGTAAATGCGTTCTTTTACACGAGTCACCTTAATCATATTTTTTTTTTTTTGCTTTGTTTTGTTTTTCTAGCAATAGAAGTTACAAAGTCAGAAGAATCCTGCTCCACAGATATGTTTAATTATAAATCTTATGTCACTGAGTTTGGGGGAGTTTGCTATGAAGCAAGTAAAGATTCCCATGTTAAAAAATGGGCATAATTTTTTCTAAATAATAAAGAGGCCTATGATGAGAATTAATGCGCTCCTAAAATGTTTAGACATCTCCAGAAGCCCTTCTTGAATGCACAAGCATTTCCTGTTTCTGCCCTTTGACCATCTGCCTGTCTTGGTTGGTATTCCTAAAGTGGCTCCTTTTCCCTCCATGAAGTTCACAGGGACTCCTCATTCATTAATTAAATAACGAAAGAGTAACTGTTTTAAGAGAGAGACTTCTTCAGAAATGGTTTCCTGCAGTCCTTTATCGACTCACTGGGGAACCCCTCGCTCAGCTCCCTGTGGCCCAGCAGGGCTCAATTGCTCTCCCTGGGTGCAAAGCAGGCTCGCTGAGTCTGAGGGAATGGCTCTAGGAGAAGCAGGGCTGAGCCTGCTCCTGAGAAGCTGCCAAACAGCCAGCAGGCAGGCGCACCTGTCGCCACCCCCTCAGCTGGCGCCCCCCCCCCCCCCCCCCCGCGCAGCGTCTCCACAGCTTGTCTGCCCGCCGGAAACAGACGGGAGAGGAGCGCCCCTCGTAGGCTCTCTGCTTCTTTTCCCCCACCTCACCCAGGCCCGCCCGCCAGCGCCCCTTGCCTTCCCACCACCCTGGGTCACCTGGCCGCCACTGACTGGCGGAGGGTTCCTCGCGCAGCCTGGCCCACCCAAAGCGGGTCTCCTCAACCGCTGCGCCCCGACTTCCAGGGCGCGCAGACTAGGCGTCACAGTGACAGCGCCTCTGGGCGTCACAGTGACAGCGCCCAGGGAAGCACAGAAGGAAGTGGTGACTAATGGAGGAGTCACTCTCTGACTCGCTGCAGGGATGTCTGAGCAGCCCCTGCCACCAGCTGACAATGGGGCCTCTGGCTCCTGAGACGCCCTGCCAGCGCCCATGGCCTCCAGCATCGACTCCTCCCAGGCTGGTAAACCCTGTGGAGGCTTAGGGACTGAGGTGGCCTCCATACTGCCCCATCTGTTGCCACCCATGCCGCCCCTGTGCACCGCCTCAGCGGCCAACCCCTCCAGAGCTCCACCTGGCCTGGCCATGTCCCTGGCTGGGCCGCAGGCATTCCGGGATCAGCTGCAGGTGTTCAGGTCCCAGCCTTGGAGACCTCGAGGAGTTTGGAGACAACTTTATGAGCAGGAGCCACAGAGCGTTTGAAGAGCCTATACCTGGCCATAGATGAGCAGAAGACTTCACTGCCCAGGTCCTGGAGCCTGAAGGACAAGTTCAGCTACATTGGCATCTCACAGAACAACCTGAGGGTGCACTACAGAGGTATGGGATTCCAGGTCTCACTTAGAGATCAGACAGTGCTGGGTGAGGCTCTGGGCTAGGGAAGGAGCTTGGCTTCTTAGGCCCAGAGTGGGATGGTTTGAGGGAATCCAGGATGACGGGATACACTGCCCCTTCCTATTTCCCTGAGATAAATCTACTGGCCAGAGTTGGGTTACATTGTTCTCCAGGTAGCGAAGGTGAGGTTATCTCCTCTTATGCAGTGGTGGGTGCGAGACAGGATTCCGAGGTACAGTTTCTAATTAATCGAGACCCAAGATACACAGGAGGGACAGAGAGGCCTAATCAGTGTGTTATTTGTCCCAAATTATGCCTGAGATTGTGTAGGAGTAGAAAATGAGAAGGGACCCAAGCTGGCCATCATTGTATCTTACTGAATGCAACTGGGAGAGTGAGAGGGGAACCTCTGTATTCCCTGTTTTCTTCAGGGAGCAGAAGTGACTGCCCCCTCCTCTATCCCAAATTGGAAATGTCCTGTGTTTCCAGGTGGTGTTACATGAAGTTTTGTTGAAAACAAGGGTTTTCAAAGATACCAATTAGCCTTTTGAAGAAAATTGGCTTATATTTTGCCCCTCAGCTAACATACTTAGCCACCTTAGGCTTCTGCTCCTTCCCATCCTCACTTTTCCGAGGTTATAACAAAGCTTTAAACAATTCAGTTGTATAGAAAATTATAAATGACAGGGGCAGGGTTGAATTGTACCTAAGATTAAATGCCTTCATCATGTTTACTTTTGTGGAACAGTCAAAAAACAATGCAGTGCTATCATTTTTGATACACATCCCGGTGGCTCTGAATCTAAAGCAGAGGAGTGTTTACATTCTAAGCAGGCTCTTTTTGATTGGCTATAAAGGAAGGGGGGGGGTCTTCAGATCCTAGCGATATGTAAGTAGAGTATACAAACCTGTGGCAAGATTCAGAAAGAATGAACAACTGGGGTTTGAGAAGAACCTTGAAAAATCAGCTACTGTTTAAATGAGTATGGCAACAGAAATCTGCTGAATGATTTGGTTGTAAAGAATCTACCCAAAGATGGGCCTTCTTACATTTCTTCTTGTTGTCATAGATCCAAAGAAGTACTTACTATTTCGAACATTATATTCCTTTATATTCCATTATATTCCTCTATATAAGTGTCTGAAATTTTCAAAATACCAAAGGGTTTTTTCCCCTTTAGTTAGGACATTTTGTTGATTTCCTTGTGGATTATTACTTAATTTTGGTTTTAAATTGGTGTGAACAGTAAGTGCTATGCTATGTTCATTTCTGTTTTGGCTGCCAGAATGCTTTTGTTAGATTTGACAGAACTTCATTTTACATTTAAAGGCAGAGATTGTGTAGGGGAGGTTAGTGAGCAAAGAATCCCATCTTTTGTGAATCCCAGCAGTCACTGGTGGTATTAGCTCTGTTAGGAGAGTGGGCATCAGAGTCTTCTGAGTGCTGTGGTATTTGACCTGGATGGTCAGTAAGAAAATTTCTGTGGGAGCTTAGCTCTCATGATTGTGGCTAATGTGGCATTGTAACATTCCTTGATTGGTTGTATTTACTTCTTTTATGTAAAATTAATCATCTAGGCCAGAGACAAATGCATGCTTACGTGGTTGGGCTTTGAATGTCACAGTTTTCCTGTGGCCTTTTTCTTACTTTCTGTTGTGTAACACTGATATTCACTTTCTGGAAACATTCTTGTTTGATAAACATGAACCATTAGTTTGGGAAGAACAGAGTGGTTGTCATTCTTTTCTCCAGTTTTTATTTCCTTTGTCTCTCCTTTCCCCATGTTACAAAGACAGTGTCTCTCTTCTAAACCTTCATGGAGTCTTGCTATTTTAAAGTCTGTGTCTTTTCTGGTGTTGCTTTTTTTTTTTTTTTTTTTTTTTGGTTATTTGTTTGTCTTTTGAAGGACACCAAATGCACTGGACAACTTTAACTCAAGAGCAAAAAGGAAATGTAGATTAATAAATAAAAGGTAAATTTCACAAGCAAGAGTAGATGTTTTATGTGATGTATCCTTGTGCTGCATTGCTTTTTTAACGTGAAATATTACTCTTTGCATTTTTCTGTATTACAAAACTGTAAAAGATTGATCAAACTTGTTTTCCAAAAATGATGATATTGATTTTGGTCTGCACACATTCTGTGTTTAAAATTTTCTTCTAAACTGGAAATGCTGATCCAATTTAGAATTGGAATTGGAAGCAGTATCTTCAGAGATGGGAAGGTTCCATGTTAAAAATGACAAATACCTAGATAAAAATGGATTGAATTGCAGGAGAGTTATGGTATATGTGGAATAGTGTATGTTATTTTTTTTTCTTTTAACTGTGTACATGTGTGTGGGTGTTTGCTCCTATCAGTTTGACATGGTACAGTTGTGGAGCTCAGATGACAACTTGTGGGAGTGGATTCCCTCTTTCCTCCATGTGAATTATAGGGATCTAATTCAGGTCATCAGACTTGTTGGCAGGTGTCCTTACCCATTGAGCCACCTTGCTGGTCTTACGATAAATTTTTGAGGCATTTTATGTAACAAGCTATTATTGAAACACTCAAGACTAGCCCTCTTAAAAAATTGTCAGTTGATTAATTTCTAAAGTGACATGTTTAGAATTTATTATAATAACTTTATTTTATTTTTGATGAATATTAAAGAATCATTTAATGAATATGACATTGGGTTCAGTTAGCATAAATGCTTCAATTACAGATCCACTCTCTCTTTCTTTCGAGTCCAAGCATGCACACACACACACTATCAGGACTCTTTAAAGAGACACAAACAGATCTGACACAAGTAGATTTGGCAAGTGGGAGCACCTGAAGTTTAGATTTTCACAGTCTTGTGTAAGTCAGCCAGGGCTGACAATTTTGTGGGGTTAAAGAGATGTTTCAGCTGTAAGGGCACTTATTGAGCTTGTAGAAGACATGGATTTAATTTCTAGCACCCACATGCATGCAGGCAAAACACTTCTATACATAAATAAATTTAAAAAAATCAAAAATAAAACTAATTTTTCTGTCTCCAAATTTTGTGATTTCTGCTTTATTTGTAATAACTCATTTCATTTGTGTTGATTTATTTTCACTTTAGTGAAAGACAGTTGCCATCAAAGGTATTTCTCATTAGGGGAAGAGGTAACTGAAATTCAGTAACGCTTCAGAAAATTTGGGACACTTTGGTAGTCCTGCCTTGCAGTGCTTTGAACAGATGACAGAGAATTGGAACGTTGGAGCCTGAAGAAGTGATGAAATGGTGAAGTGCACCTTTTAATTGTAGCATCTTTATTCTTTTTATGTGTGGGTGTCAGGTATGCATGCCTGAGTGCATGTGCCCTGGTGTCCAGAAGAGGGCATTGGATCCCCTGGAGCTGGAGTTACTAGCAATTGTGACCCACCTGGTGTTGGTGCCAAAAACCAAACTCAAGTCCTGGGAGAGCGTCAAGTTGTGTTTTTGCAGAGCAATCTCCCCAAGTCGCAGCAGTTACTAGTCTTTAACCCTTACTAAATATAATTCCCGGAAAATGTTGTACTGTTTCCTTATTATATTTTTAATGTAATTAGGAATGTACATGCAGGCTTATGTGCTATTGTGTGTTATAAGCACGTACATGTGGAGGTCAGAGAACAACTTAAAATGCTTATTTTCTCTTCATCTTGTGGGTCCTATGGCCTGGAGTTTAGGTCATTGTGGTACTCCTATTCACTGAGCCATCTCAGTGACTTAAAAATATGTCTGTTAAGTCTGATCAAATATCTTAAGAAATGTTTGCTTACAAAGACAAAGGAGGATTATAGGGGTGATAAGAAGGTGGCTTAGTGGGTAAAGTGTTTTCTCTACAAGCATGAGGACAAGAGTTCAGATCACCACCACTCACATGAAAGCAGTTTGTGTCAGTGTGCACCTGAAACTCTTGGTGTGTGTGTGTGGGGGGGGTGATTGGTTGTCCAGATGAGCCCAGGTATGGCTTAGGGACATTTTAGCCAGAGAACAGCCAGTTCCAGGTTCAAGGAGAGATCATAAAACAAGACTAATAGTGATTGAGGAAGATAACTCATTTACTGTGCACACACTTACACACACACACACTATATAAGGGTAATTTAAGAGATCTTTAAAATAAGAAATTTATAATGGGCATGGAGGTGAGTTCCTGTAATCTCAGGATGTGTGGGAGGTTGAAGACACAGAGTTTCATTTTACCAGCCTGTCTTTCATACTAAGATCTTGTATCAAAGCAAAAAATCAAATGAGTTGGAAGTGAACTGAGTTTTCCCTTGGATCTCTTTGCTAAAATGAGATAAATTTGCTTTGATGGAACTTAATAATTATACTCAGAAAAAACTAGCTAGGTATGGGGCAGAAAATTCTGTTAAGTTTGTCGCCTTGTCTACTCAACTCATTCATTCTTTCCTGTAAACTCCATGTTTACTTGGTGCTAGTTTCTGGGCGTAAAGAAAATTAAAATACCATCTTTGACTGCACAGAGTTCAAAGAAAATAAAATGAAGTAGTGAGGGAAATTTTAGAATGATATTGTGGAAGATAGGAGCCACTAACTGAGGCTGAACCTCATACTTCCTAATGCTGTGACCTCATGTTTTGGTGACTCCAACCATAAAATTATTTTTGTTGCTACTTCATGACTGTAATTTTACTACTGTTATGAATTGCAGTGTAAGCATTTGTTTTTCTGATGGTCTTAGGCAACTCCTGTGAAAGAGTCATTTGACCCCGCCCCCAATGGACCTCAACCTACAGTTGAGAACCACTGCTGTTTCTTGGAAAAGTTAAGCTCGGTAGCCAAGCTTAAACGATGAGAGAAAGGTCTAGGGCAGAGTGTATGAAAGTCAAAAGCATGGAGTAAACAGTTATTCTAAGTTGGATCTGTAAGCTTAGACTTTATTCTGTAGGATGTAGAGAATCATCAAGAGATTTCAAAAGGAAGTGCCTGACTCATTTTAATTTAAGACCACACATTGATTGAAAGATAGATTCAAGTGTACAAGGAAAAAATGCCAATTGTTTTAGGAATCTGTTGCTTTACAGAATGTAACATGGAGAGTGGGAAGGGACAGAGAAATGCATATATATTTCTGAGATTTTTTTAAGGTAACACAGAAATATGAGGAATAATGTGAGAAATAAAGAAGTATTACATACCTAGCTCTATAGATTTCTTTTTTTTATGGTCAATCTAAGTTTTCCTTTTTTTTTTTTAATTTTTTTTTATCAGTTACATTTTATTAACTCTGTATCCCAGCCGTGTCCCGATCCCTCATTCCCTCCCAGTCCCTGCCTCCCTCCCTCATCTCCACAAAGTAAACCTTGAATCAAATAGGTTTGGAAGATGTCAGCACTGCATTATAATATCCTTGAGGATAATTGAAAATGAGAATCTTTTGTTTGTTTCTGAAACAGGATCTCACAGTGTAGCCTTGGTTGGCCTGGAAGTTGTTATATAGACGACGCTGGCTTTGATATCAGAGATCCACCTACCTCTCAACTTTCTGAATGGTGGGATTAAGGATGTGTGCCACCATGCCAAGCCCTAGAAATTGGAATCTTAATAAGAGATTTTCATGGAAATCAGGAGATGCTGAAAGAAAAAAAAAAAAGCCTCACAAAGGAGCTGAGTAACTGTACTGGAATCAAGGGTTTTTAAGTGAACTCACCCATGGAAATTCACAAAGCTGTACCAATTCTGGAGCTGAGACTCAGCTACAGCTGCAGATTTTAGATCTTTGCTCCATGACTGGCTTATCTTTCCTTCTCATTTGAAGCTCTGTGGAAGTATGATGCCTGCTGAGCTACTACACAGTTTATTGTCTAGAGCTTTCACGGGTATTACTATATGAGTTAGTAATCTTCACACAGGTTGCTAACATGTTGGATTAGTTATTCTTCTCAACGCTGTAAGAAAATGAGTTGCAGAAACATCATAGGAGGATTGGTTTATTTCTGTTCATCCTTTTGAAAGTTACACAGTCCTCCATAGTAGGGGAAGGCATGTTGGGGTTCTTGGAGGCAACAGGACTCTGAGGCTGCTTCCTTTGTCCTATGGATCAGGAAATAATACCTCTGATCCACCCTCAACAACTCATTTATTGCAACTCAATGGAAACCACCTCTTAAAGGTTCCAACATACTTCCCTGATTGATCTAACGGCGAGGGACCAATTTTAAACATGTGCTTGTGAAGGACAGTTCACAAGTAAAATCATAACACATGTGTTGGCTTAGATTAGAATGGGAGTAGTAATAAAATGCAGAGTATTTGTGGTAACACACAGTCTGAGCCCTGCTTTCTTCATTAGGGACAATGTGAGGACCTTCCTCCTGGGAAGGGTTTTAAGTCATCTGAAGCCTGCGAAGAGGGATTACTGTTAGCACTGTTTTGGGACTTATCCTGAGGAGGTAGGTGAACTGACAGTGTTTTACTGTATGGAGGGAGAGAGCTATGGCAGAGGCAGAACATTAATGGGTCATTAACAGGCAGATGCAGGCACAAGAAGAAACTGTTTTGAGGTACCTGGGTGGAAAGGAGAGCAGTGTCATGGGACCTGAGCTGTGGAAATTAGAAAGGAGGAAGAGGTCCCGTATACAGTGGATAGTGTAGTGTGTAGTGGATAGACCTGGAAAATTGATCACTGGTTTTGTAATAAGACCATTGTAGCCTTAGGGATAGCAGTCTGTATTTCATGATGGAAATAAAACCCAGCTGTCAGGAGTTGAAAGGATAAGTGGAGGTTCCAAGTAGAGATGATGTGGCAGAGAGGGCACTCTTGAGGAACATAGCAAGATTATCTTTATAAGGTAAGGGAAAAACATCTCTGTTTTTAATGGCCAATATTTGGTTACATTTTAGCTGAGGGCTAGATTCTGATATCATCAGGGTAGATAGAAATCCCACGATCAAGACTTTTGAAAGTAATGTGACAGCAGTTGTATTAGTTCTGCATCAGTCTTCATTCAGTTTGTAAGTAAAACTGAAGTGATGTTCAAATTGGTATGAGACTATGATTTTAGGTAAAGGTAAATTTGTTACTCAATACCAACCTGAATACAATACTAACAGGGACAATTGTTTATCACACAGAGGCACAGAACTAGTGATAAAAGTGAATAAATTGTGGGGACTTTGTGTTCTCAAAGGGTGAGGTAAAATTGAAGAAGATTTTGCTAAAGATATTTTGTTTGAGCGCTGATGAGGTAAAGACCAGTAGCAGTCTTTGCAGAACACAGGTAGTAGGTCCTGGAGAGGAGAAATAGACCATGGGAGGCAGGCTGGTGTGGACATGGATCACATTGGAATAGCAGAGTGGAGAACTGACTTTGACTACATCTAATGGCCTCTCATTTTCTTCATTAAATAAACTCAGCAAGCTTCAAAAGCTTAACATGAATGAATATGAAGTGGATGATCCTTTTAGAATAACTGAAACAGGTTGACTGAAGATTTCTGAACATAAAGTAGGTGACACAGAGAAAGACCAGGTGATGAATTTGTGGCAGTGATCTTTTACCACATTGACTGCTAGGGTAGTAGAATTGTAAGTGGTTTGTGATACTGATGAAAGGCCATGGATACGGCTTTGCTGGTAAGGGTGGTGGAAGTATAGGCTTATGAAGGAAATCAAGGGCATTTGAGGCCTTTTAAGAGATTCTCCGTTAAGCTTGTCCTGGAAGAAGAAAAAAAAATCCCAAGGAAAGTTTCAGAAAATTAGATAACCTGTAAAAGTGAAGTCTTCAGATAGTGTGTTCTATAAGAAGACAACAGGCATTTCTGTTGCAATGCCACAAATGCATTGTGGAGAAAACCTTGTTTTCCATACAACTGTGCATTAGAAATAACAGGACCCTGGGAGGGTGAGGCTGGGATAATTACTTAGGAGTGTGGAACTTTGTAACAACACAACAGTCACAGTTCTAATGAGATGCAAGCCTTGGTGAGTCCCCACTGGTATTTGTACTAGCATTGCACATGTCTGACACTTCAGCCTTAGATTCTTCTTGAAGGTGTTCTTGACACCTAATTAATTGAAATGAAAAGCCTCTTTAAAAAACATAACAATCCCAAAACTCCAAACAAGAAATACACATGTTAGAATGGCTAAATTTTAACCATAACCTGAGAGTTTGCCAGGTGTTGGTGTGGCTACCTAACAACAAAACCTCAAATTATTGTTAGTGGGGATGCACAATGGTATAGCCACTTTGGATATGGTTGGCTGTACTAATACAACAAACGATGTGTTCATCCTACTTCCCATTAGCAGTATACCCAAATATTTACCTAGCTCATCTGAATACCTAAACCTTCTCTGCTGGTCAATATTTGTACCAAATTTACTGATGATCTTTAAAGTGGTAGCAACCAAGATATCTTTCAGTAATTGGTGACAGATTGGATCAAGAGACCCAAGAAGTTTGATGTAATGGGATGTTATCAAGGAACAATGTAGTGCGCCATCAGGTCATCATGCAGACATGTCGAATTTGAACTCCGTATTCCTAAGTGAAGGCAACCTGTCTAAAAGGACTAAGTAGAAAGGGTAAAAGAGTAGAGGCAGTGAAAAAGTGTGATTGTCCAAGGAATGGGATCAAATAGACTAAGCATAGAGGGTATTTTTAGACAGTAAAAATATCTTGTGTGCTTGTGGTACTGTAGTGTGGATACATGGCATTGTGTCTTAGGCAAACTATAGAACTTTATAATACCAAGAACTGTAACGAACACAGATTTAAAAAATCATTTAGGAGAGAGGCAAAAACTCCAGGGTAGAATGCAGAATGTGATTTTTATTTTTTAAGTAGCATTTCAATGCATTCTGGCTAAATGGCTTAATGCTGTGCTACATTCCTAGCCTGTTTTAATATTTTTAGACGGGGTCTATATAAGTTGCCCATGTAGTCATTCATTTTGCAAGCTGCCTCCATCAGTACACTGTGTGTACTGAGTAACAGGTCAACACTACCAGGCCCACCTTGACAAAATAATCTAGGCACTTTCCACCCTTTTTCATTTTCTTTGCGCTCTCTAATCACCTTTCTCCTTTGTTCTTTTTGATAAGGAAGCAGCTCTCAAACTGTGAGTCACAACCCCTTTGGGGGTCAAATGAAACTTTCACAGGAGTCACATATTACATAACATGTATATTTACATTATGATTCATAAATGTAACAAAAATATGGTTACAAAGCAGCAATGAAAGAATTTTATGGTTGGGGTTCACCACAACATGAAGAACTCTGTTAAAATGTCTCCAAAGTAGGAAGGTTGAGAACCACTGTGATAGGGTGTCCTGTAGCCCAGGCTGTCCTTGAAGTCACTATGTTTAGCTGAAAGCAACTTTGAATTCCTAATTTTCTGCTTCTAACTCCCAAGTGCTGAGATTGTAGATGTAAACCACCCTACCCAACTTGATAAAACAATCTTCATTGCATAATATTTGAAATAGCCTCAGGGAAAGGGAGAAAGTATTGATCTCAGTAACTTTTGAATTAATGAATTCTAAGTAAAGGCAAAGAAAACTACATTTTGAACTCTAGTTGATAAACGTCATATCCTATGGGATTGTGGGTAATTTTCTAATGCCAATTCTGATTCTGTTAACTTCCCATACTGCTGGACGTATGTGGTGGAAGTGAATGGGTGAATCTCTACTCATATAGGAAACCTTCTTAAAACCTCTAACCTCTGTCCCTTGCCTTGTTGCCCTGATGGCTTAACATAGTGGCATACTGTGTCCTTTGAGATATGCTTCTGTTAAAATATCAGATCTTTCTGTTTAAGGGCTTTCCATATTGCTAACCTTTTAACATTTATCAGAGTATTGAGAAAAGCTGTGTTATAAACCAAGTGACATCTTGATTCTGTTACCACCATTCCCATATTCAAATGTAAGTGAACTAAGTCATATTTAAGTAATATATTCTGTTGTAGGACAGGCCTGGTTAGAATTTAGTATTTCTGAGGTGGAATAGTTGCAGGTAGTTACCAAATATAGACTGTGGGACTAGGAAGGAGTGCTTTAAGTGGGAATAAAAAGCCCATGGTTGGGGTGTCACCACAACATAAGGAACTGTATTAAAGGGTCATAGCTATGTAAAGGTTGAACTGGCCTAGTGCATTGTATATGTTAGGCAAATATTCTACCACTAAGCTACACCTCCATTCCCTCTGTGATTTTTAAATTTAATAATGAATCAACTTGTTTACATTTTCACATTTACAGAACTTTTCTAAAATGTTTTACAAGAGCATAATAAACAAAGGCTCTTAATAGATTTAAAATTGTGAAGAACTTTTGGATATTTTATGTGATGAAAACATGTATAGAATTTTAATTTGCATGGATTTAGCATGAGTCTACCAATTTGGAACAAATGATACCATCTTTGTAAAAGTTTGACTTTTAAAAATGATGGTATATAACCAATGTTACAAATGTTGAATGAGAAAATTCCATGCAAGACCTCATGGTACTTTTAGAAGTTGTGCACCTTACATGATGCATTCTCTTTTTCTTCTGCCTTAAAGCAGATAAAAAATAGATGAGGATAGATATGGCATGACTCCCAGAATTCTCAATGTCCCTAAATCTTTCATGTGGGGCCAGGACTCTTGCTGGAGCAGGCTTCTTGAATTTAATTTGCAGCACTTATGCTGGCTTGGAATTTTCAATCAGTAGGTTTCTAAAATTGACATGGTTTATTTCACTTTATCCTCAGTTATGGAATGAGGCTACATAGTACTTTTAATCATTGGGTTGTTTTGAATATTAACGGATTTACTAAATACAGTTCACTTAAAATGGGGCTTTTCCTATAGTACTAGATATGTTAGATATTACTTCTCATTTATAGCTTGAGATCAATCATAGAAGTTGTGGTTAGTACCAGAAACTTTATCATTTGTTGTTAGGATAAAAATTTTGGTAAATTAAAATAAGTTTTGGTTACTGCCAAAATTTACCGTTTATTATTTTAAAAAGCCCAATAATAAAATAATTGATTTAGAATTCCAATTAAAATGTCCAGTCAATAATTTCTTCTTTCCTGTCTTATTCCTACTGATTCAATTTCTTTTACAACTAATCTCTTTCTTTTACCCTCTCCCCATGTGTGTGTATGTGTGTGTGTGTTTAACCCATTGAGTTTCATTAGGGTTGCTTACAAATCATGGGTGATGATTGATACATGAGCAAGAACATCTTATCAGTGCCTACATCACTGAAGAAAATGTATCTCCCTGACCTAATAACCATTAACTTCTTACTTGTAGATCCTTTACATGAAGCACAATGTTGACAGACCTAAGCTTGTGCAGATAATCCTATCTGGTTAGAGTTCAAGAGTACATTTGCTCTGCCATGCTTGGAAGACAGCATTTCATAGTACTCCACTCCTTCCTCTAGCTCTCAACATTCTCTCTACATCTCCTCTGTGATGTTCCCTGAGCCTTGGAGAAGGTACTATAGATTTCTATTTTGGGTTGAACATTCAGAGATCACTTATTCTCCACACTTGACTACTAGCTGCCACCCACTGTAGAAAGAAACTCTTTTGACCAAAGCTAATAACAGCATTAACCTATGGGCATAAACATAAACACTTAGAAGCCACTTTACAAGCTCATCAGGGTATATGGGTCTATTTGGCAAAACAACAGAAGTAGATTCCCCATTAGTACCTCCGCAGATACGAGCTCTAGCCAAGTCTATAGAATGAGAGGTGAATGGACCTTAAATACAATCAAAGTGCTGTTGGTCATGCCACTATTTAATTTACCTGTAGGTACAACTTGCTTGGTGGGTCAGTAGTATAGTAACACACAGTGTCCACAGTTGAGGAAGACTCTTGATGACTGCTCTTCCCTAGTGGCCTGCAAAGCACCTATTGGCGCTATGAACAATAGCTATCAGTGAAGAAGTTTCCAGTTCAGCTCCTGCTTGTTTTCTCTATGTACTATGATTAAAGTGTGTCTGTCATTAGGGTCTTAACCATCTCATTCTGGTGAGCAACCAAAAGCAATGGCAAATAGCATGTATTGTTTTGGGAACCAACAGCTCACACGGAGTAGGCCCAACTATGACAGTCTAATTTTTAATGCATCAATTTTGCATGGTCAATTAACCTAATTATTTGAATACAGTTTACTGAAAATCTATTTCACTGTTACTACAATTCAATAAATGTCTACTTATTAAGTGGTTATTATGCATAAAAGGATTGGGGCCACAGATAGCTCAGCTGCTTGTAATGTGCTTACTACACAAGCATGAGGACTTAAGTTTGAGCCTCAGGGCATACATTTCAAAAGCAATTTCATGGATGGTGGCATGAACATGTAATTCCTGTCCTGAGAAAACAGAGATTGGCACATCCCTGGTAACCAGTGTATCCTACTCTGTTGAATTCCAGGCTTGTAAGAGTCTTCCCTCTTCCTTCTCAGCAAAGTTGGTGATATCTTCTGAACAATATCTGTGGTGATCTCTGGTCTCCACACATATGCATACATCTTCTCACATGCATCCCACAAACACACACATATACACGTGACTGTTTGGCATATTTGTGCAGTTATTTTTTTTTCTTTTTTCTCAACTCATCATAATTCTTTTACCTACATATGTTAAATTTATTGGGATGTGGTGGGGCAGGCTGCATTTTTCTGCTTACAGTTTTGTCTTACTAGCTTACTTCATTGGCTCTCTGTGGTCTTAGGGCTGAGTCTTGCTTTTGCCTTTATAAAAATGTTTTCATGGTGAACTTGTGAAATGGCTCATTGCAAGTCAAAGAAATTGAGTTCAGTCCTTAGAACCCACAGTGGAAGGGAAGAACTGAGTACTGGGTGTTGTCCTCTGATACATATTCGCCTTTTCGTTCTTCTTCTTCCTTTATGTGCATTGGTGTTTTGCCTGCATGTATGTCTGTGTGATGTTGACAGATCTTGGATTTGCAGACAGTTGTGAGCTGCCATGTGGTTGATGGCAATTGAAAACTGGTCCTCTGGAAGAACAGTTATTGGGAGGGAGGATAGGATTGGGAGGGAATGAGGGAAGGGGCTACAGCTGGGATATAAAGTGAAAAAAAACTGTAATTAATGTAAAAATAATTTTTTAAAACAAAGAAATTTTAAAAACCTTACTCATCAGGTGCTCTATAATATTACAGGTATTGTGTTATGTCAATTCTTAAGAGAAAAATATGGATCTGTACTTCTCAATAGACTGTAATTGACTCAGGAATTGTGGATCAAGCAAGGCACAGTGCCACATGCCTGTAATCCCAGCACTAGAGGTGGAAGAGACAAGTGGATCTCTGTGTTCGAGGCCAGCCTGGTCTACAAAGTGAATCCAGGACAGCCAAATCTACAAAGAGAAACCCTGTCTTAAAAAACAAACAAACAAACAAACAAACAAAAATAATTGTGGCTTAGTCTTTCTTCACAAATAATCAGAATATATCAAATAACAGAATTATAAATTCTTGATGAGATTTGCCTATTAATGTAGTTTATTTTATAGTATGCCATCATACAAATATCCCCAGTTTAAAAGGTGGTCTGTTTTAGAAAAGAATGTATAAGAATGTTACAAATTAAATGCAGATTTATATCCGATAAAATTAAGATCATTATCTCATGTGCTTCCAATCCAGAATAAGTGAAAATTATAGCCTTAAATTTCTCTAGTTTATGAAATGGAGAGATGATTCAGTAGTTCTTGCAGAAGATTTGGGTTTGATACCCAGTACCCACAAGACAACCTCACAATAGCCTATAATAACTGCAGTTACAAGGAATCAAACATGTTCTTCTGGCCTTTAGGCAGCAGGCACAGGGGTGGGATACATATATGCAGACATTCATTCACTCACACATGAAAAAAATCTTTTTAAAATATCTTAAAAAAATTAACAGCCACTGCCCATACTCATTGTGTTCAGAGTCTGAATTTTTATTATTAATTACAGTTTATTCATTTGTATCCCAGTTGTAGCCTCCTCCCTCATCCCCTACCAATCCCACTCTCTCTCCCTCATCTCCTCTCATATCCCTCCCCATGTGTACTGATAGAAGATGTCCTCCTCCCCTTCCATCTGACTGTAGCCTATCAGGTTTCATTAGGAGTGGCTGTAATGTCTTCCTCTGTGGCCTGGTAAGGAGACTCCAGAGCCAGCCACTGAGTTAATATCAGAGACATTTCCTGTTCCCATTATTAGGGAACCCACTTGGAGACTGAGTTGCCATGGGCTAAATCTGTGCAGAGGTACTAGGTTATCTCCATGCCTGGTCCTTAGTTGGAGTATAAGTCTCAGAAATTACTCCTTTGCTAATATTTTTTGGTTATGTTGTTCTCCTTGTGGAGCTCCTGTCCTCTCCAGGTCTTTCTCCCCTTCCTTCATTAGATTCCCTGCATTCTGCCCAAAGTTTGGCTATGAGTCTCAGCATCTACCTCGATGCCCTGCAGGGTAAAGGCAGAGGTTCTCTGTGGTAGGCTCTTGTCCTGTTCCCTGTTTTCTTCCTTTTCGATTTCTATCCTGTTGGCCTTTCTGAGAAAGGGTTGATCATCTTAACCAGGGACCTCCTTGATTAGCCTCTGACCTTTTTTTCTTGAAAACTTTTTTAGACAAGAGTTTTCTGTGTAGCCCTGGCTTTCCTGGAACTTACTCTGTAGACCAGGTTAGCCTCTAACACACAGAGATCTGCCTGCATCTGCCTCCCCAGTGCTAGGATTAAATGTTTGTGCCATCACGCCTGGCTAGATTCTGAACTCTTTTTTTGGCTAGCTGAAGTTATTTTGCACATTCAATTCAATTCATTGCAATAGTAAATGTTTTGTCACTTCCTCAGTTACTTGAAATGATGAGAACAGAAATTAAATTTCATCTAAGTGCCTTAATGTCTTGAATTGTTTAAGATTTTTCACTTGAAAATCGCATCTGTCCTATGTCATTCTCGTTTCACATGTAGATGGTTGTAAAACTCCCAATGTTGAAGCATCTGTTCAAGCCAGGCATCAGATACCAGCAGCCTGTGGGTTTTATTATTTTGAAGTAAATATTGTCAGGAAGGGAAGAGACAGGTAATTGTAAATTTTGGTTGCCCTAACCATTTTTTCTTCCTGGATAATTATATTTGAAGTGATTCATATATGTATATGATATAATTAGAAAGTTGTAATCTTAAAAATGTTGGTTTTGGAAAAAGAGGCCCTAATTGTTACCATACAAAAACTGGTTATTTTAAGTACTAGTTTAATTAAAGATAGAGCTCATGGTTGTAACAGTCTTTCTGGCAGGGTCATTATTAAAACTGAGAGTTGGGAGTTAAGCAATGGAGTGGCTCATGTTTTCTGAATTCTGTGGAGAAGCTGGATCTTCTAATTCTAAACTTTGCTTACCCAAAGCCAGTACGTGGCTTGTGTGTATTTTAAAGGGCTTGGGGTTCAGGATCTGAGGTATTACTTGGAACGTGGACTGCTTCAAAGTTCTTGATTCAGAGCTTCCTAGGAGGTTTGTATGTGGTATGGAAGCTTCAGAGTACAAACTCTTATGGATTGTAGAACCAACTTTGTTTTTTACTTAGTCTAAGAATTGACAGTGAAAGGGAAGAATTGATTCCTGGGTGTTGTCGTCTGATACATATTCACCTTTTTGTTGTTGTTTTTCCTCTATGTGCATTGGTGTTTGCCTGCATGTGTGTTTGTGTGATGTTGACAGATCTTGGATTTGCAGACAGTTGTGAGCTGACATGTGGTTGATGGCAATTGAAAACTGGTCCTCTGGAAGAACAGTCAATGGGAGGGAGGATAGGCTTGGGTGGGAACGAGGGAAGGGGCTGCAGCTGGGATATAAAGTGAAAAAAACCTAATTAATCTAAAAGTATGTTTTCAAAACAAAGAAAGGTTAAAAGCCTTACTCATCAGGTGCTCTATAATATTACCAGTAGCATTGTGTTATCTCATTTCTTAAGAGAAAAATATGGAGCTGTAATTCTCTCTTTTTTTTAAATTTTTATTTTTTCTTATCAGTTACTTTTTATTAACTCTGTATCCCAGCTGTATCCTGCTCCCTCATTCCCTCCCACTCCCACTCCTACCTTCCCTCCCTCCTCTCCACCCTGCCCCTTTCCAAGTCCACTGATAGGGTGTGACCTCCTCCCCATTCATCTGATCCTTTTTTATCAGGTATCTTCAGGATTGGCTACAATGTCCTCCTCTGTGGCCTAACAGGACTGCTCCTCCCTTGCAGGGTGGGGAGGTCAAAGAGCCAGCCATTGAGTTCCTGTTAGAAATAGTCCTTGTTCCCCTTACTATGGGAAACCAATTGGTTACTGAGCTACCACGGGCTACATCCGAGCAGAGGTTCTAGGTTATATCCATACATGGTCCTTGGTTGAATGTCAGTCTCAGAAAAGACCCTGTGCCCATGTATATCTGGTCCTTGTGGAGCTCCTATCCTTTCCCCATCATACTAACTCCCCTTCTTTCATATGATTCCCTGTACTCTGCCAAAGGTTTTGTTATGAGTCTTTGTATCTGCTTTGAAAACACTGCTAGTTAGAGTCTCTCAGATGCCTTCAGTAGACTCCTGTCATACGTTCACTGCCCATCCCATCTGTCTTTCTAAATGAGAATTGATCATCTTACCCCATGTCCTCTCTCTTGATTATCTTTTTTATGTGTATAGATTTCATAATGTTTATCATATCGTATAGGTCTATATAAGCGAGTATATACCGTGTTTGTCTTTCTCCTTCTGGGATATTTCAATCAGAATGATCTTTTCTAGATCCCACCATTTGCCTGCAAATTTCATGATTTCCTCCTTTTTGATTGCTGAGTAGTATTCCATTAGGTAAAAATACCACAATTTCTGTATCCATTCCTCCCTTGATGGACATCTGGGTTGTTTTCAAGTTCCGGCTATTACAAATAGAGCTGCTATAAACATGGTTGAGCAAGTATCCCTTTTGTGTACTTGAGCAAAGTTTGGGTATATACCTAGCAGTGGTATAGCTGGGTCTTGAGGAAGCACTATTCCTAATTGTCTGAGAAAGCTCCAGATAGATTTCCAATGTGGTTGTACCAGTTTACATTCCCACCAGCAGTGGAGGAGGGTTCCTCTTTCTCCACAACCTCTCCAGCATGTGTTGTCACTTGAGTTTTTCATCTAGGCCATTCTGATGGGTGTGAAATTAAATCTCAGGGTCGTTTTGATTTGCATTTCCCTGATGGCTAATGAGGTTGAGCTAATGAGTTTTTCTCTGCCATTCGATATTCCTCTACAGAGAATTCTCTGTTTAGCTCTTTCCCCATTTTTTAATTGGATTGCTTGGTTTGCTGCTTTTCAGCTTCTTTAGTTCTTTGTATATACTGGATATTAATCCTCTGTCAGATAAAGGGTTAGTGAAGATTCTTTCCCAATCTGTAGGCAGTCGTTTTGTTTTGATGACGGTGTCCTTTGCTTTACAGAAGCTTTTCAGTTTCATGAAGTCTCACTTATTGGTTGTTGCTCTTAGAGCCTGTGCTATTAGTGTTTTGTTCAGGAAGCTGTCTTCTGTGCCAATGAGTTCTAGGCTGTTCCCCACTTTTTCTTCTAACAGATTTAGAGTATCTGGTTTTATGTTGAGGTCTTTGATCCACTTGGACTTTAGTTTTGTGCAGGGTGATAAATATGGATCTATTTTCATTTCTCTGCATGTAGACATCCAGTTGGTCCAGTACCATTTGTTGAAGATGCTGTCTTTTTTCCATTGAATGGTTCTGGCTTCTTTGTCAAAAATCGAGTATTCATAGGTGTGTGGGTTTATTTCTGTGTCTTCTGTTCGGTTCCACTGATCATCCTTTCTGTTTTTATGCCAATACCATGCAGTTTTTATTACTGTTGCCCTGTAGTCCAGCTTGAGATCAGGGATGGAGATACCTCCAGATGATCTGTTGTTGTACAGGATTGTTTTGGAGATTCTGGGTTTTTGTTTCTCCATATGAAGCTGGGAATCTTTTTTTCAAGGTCTGTAAAGAATTCAGTTGGAATTTTGATAGGAATTGCTTTGAATCTGTAGATTGCTTTTGGCATGATGGCCATTTTCACAATGTTAATCCTACCAATCCATGAGCACGGGAGATCTTTCCATCTGATATCTTCTTCAATTTCTTTCTTCAGAGACTTGAAGTTTTTCTCAAACAGGTGTTTCAATTGCTTCATTAGTGTCACCCCAAGGTACTTTATGTTATTAGTGGCTATTATGAAGGGTGTTGTTTCCCTAATTTCTTTCTTGTCCCTTTTGTCTTTGGTATACAAGAGGGCTTCTGATCTTTTGAGTTGATTTTGTATCCGGCCACTTTGCTGAAGGTGTTTATCAGCTGGAGGAGTTCTCTGGTTGAATATTTGGGGTCGCTCATATATACTATCATATCATCTGCGAATAGTGACACTTTGACCTCTTCCTTTCCGATTTGTATCCCCTTGATCTCCTTTAGTTGTCTTATTGCTCTGGCTAGGACTTCAAGTGCTATGTTGAAGAGGAATGGAGAGAGTGGGCAGCCTTGTCTTGTCCCTGATTTCAGTGGGATTAATTTAAGTTTCTCCATTGAGTTTGATGTTGGCTATAGGTTTGCTGTATATTGCCTTTGCTATGGTTAGATATGTGCCTTGTATCCCTGATCTCTCCAATACTGTAAACATGAATGGATGTTGAACTTTGTCAAATGCTTTTTCGGCATCTAAGGAGATGATCATGTGGTTTTTCTCCTTCAGTTTGTTTATGTGGTGGATCACATTGATGGATTTCCATATGTTGAACCACCCTTGCATGCCTGGGATGAAGCCTACTTGGTCATGGTGGATGATATATTTGATGTGTTCTTGGATTCGGTTTGCAAGTATTTTATTGAGTATTTTTGCATCAATGTTCATAAGAGAGATAGGTCTGAAGTTCTCTTTTTTTGTTGAGTCTTTGTGTGGTTTAGGTATCAGGGTGACTGTTGCTTCATAGAATGAGTTTGGTAATGTTCCTTCTGTTTCTATTTTGGGGAATAGTTTGAGGAGAATTGGTGTTAGCACTTCTTTGAAGTTCCGGTAGAATTCCGCGCTGAAGCCATCTGGCCCAGGGCTTTTTTTGGAAGGGAGACTGTGAATGACTGCTTCAATTTCCTTTGGGGATATAGGGCTATTCAGTCTTTCTACCTGATCTTGACTTAATGTTGGAAGATGGAATCTATCAAGAAAATTGTCCATTTCATTTAGGGTTTCAAATTTTGTGGCATATAAGCTTTTGCAGTATGACCTAATGATTGTTTGAATTTCCTCATTGTCTGTAGTTATGTCACCCTTTTCATTTCTGTTTTTGCTGATTTGGATAGATTCTCTCTGCTTTTTAGTTAGTTTTACTAAGGGTTTGTCTCATCTTGTTGATTTTCTCAAAGAACCAGCTTTTTGTTTCATTGATTCTTTGAATAGTTTTATTTGTTTCTACTTGATTGATTTCAGCCCTGAGTTTGATTATTTCCAGCCGTCTGCTCCTCTTGGGTGTATCTGCTTCTTTTTTTCCTAGGGTTTTCAGTTGGGCCATTAAGGTGCTTGTATGTGATGTTACAAATTTCTTCTTGAAGTCAATTAGTGCTATAAATTTTCCTCTGAGCACTGCTTTTAATGTGTCCCATAAATTTGGGTATGTTGTGCCTTCATTTTCATTGAATTCTAGAAAGTCTTTAATTTCTTTCTTTATTTCTTCCTTAACCCAGCTGTCATTGAGTAACAAGTTGTTCAATTTCCATGTGCGTGTCCGCTTTTTGTTATTTCTGTTGTTGTTGAGGTCCAGCTTTAATCCATGGTGGTCAGATAGAATACAAGGGATTATTTCAATCTTTTTGTATCTGTTGAGGCTTGCTTTATGACCAACTATATGGTCTATTTTGGAGAAGGTTCCATGTGGTGCTGAAAAGAAGGTATACTCTTTTGAGTTTGGATGAAAAGATCTGTAGACGTCTATTAGATCCATTTGTTTTAGGGAGTCTGTAAATATTTTTATTTCCCTATTTGGTGTCTGTGTAGTTGATCTGTCCCTTGGTTAGAGTGGATTGTTGAATAGGATCAATGTATGATTTAATTTTAATATTGTTTCATTTAGGAATGTAGGTGCTCTTGTATTTGGGGCATAGATATTCAAGATTGTGATGTCCTCTTGGTTGATTTTTCCTTTGATGAGGATATAGTGGCCCTCCTTATCTTTTTTTATTAACTTGGGTTGAAAGTCTATTTTATTAGATATTAGGATGGCTACTCCAGCTTGTTTTCTGGAACCATTTGCTTGAAAAAACAGTTTTCCAGCCCTTTACTCTGAGGTAGTGTTTATCTTTGTTGCATAGGTGTGTTTCTTGGATGCAACAGAATGTTGGATCCTGTTTATGCAACCATTCTGTTAGTCTGTGTCTTTTTATTGGGGAGTTGAGTCTGTTGATGTTGATAGATACTAGTGACCAACAATTGTTACTTACTGTTGATGTGGGGTTGGTGGTGTCACTGAGTTTCAGTGCTTGTATTCTTTTGGTTTTTGTGTTGTGTAGTTATCTATTTCCTCTGTTTCCTTAGATGTAGTTGTTTTCTTTGGTTTGGAGTTTCCCTTCTAGTAACTTCTGTAGAGCTGGGTTACTATGTAGATATTGTTTAAATTTGGTTTTGTCATGGAATATTTTGAATTCTCTATCTATGTTGATTGAAAGTTTTCCTGGGGATAGTAGTCTGGGTTGGAATCTGTGGTCCCATAAGGACTCTATGATTTTTGTCCACGCCCTTCTGGCTTTCATAGTTTCTGTTGAGAAATCTGGTGTGATTCTGATAGGTCTACCCTCACATGTTACTTGGCCTTTTTCCCTTGCTGCTTTTAGAATTTTTTCTTTGTTCTGTAGGTTCAGTGTTTTGACTATGATGTGACGTGAAGAATTTCTTTTCTGGTCTAGTCTACTTGGTGTTCTGTAGGCCTCTTGTATGTTTATTGAGATCTCTTTCTTTAAGTTGGGAAAATTTTCTTCTATAATTTTCTTGAAAATATTTTCCGGACCTTTGAGCCTAATGTCTTCTTTTTTTCTACTCCTATTATCCTTAGGTTTTTTCTTTTCATGGTGTCCTTGATTTCTTGGATGTTTTGTGTTTGGAACTTTTCTGATTTTATTTTTTCTTTGAGAGACGTATCAATTTCCACAAGTGTATCTTCGGCTCCTGAGAATCTTTCTTCCATCTTTTCTATTCTGTTGGTGATGCTTACCTTTGTAGTTCCTGATCTTTTCTCTATGTTCTCCAGCCCCAGGTTTTTCTCTATTTGTGTTTTCTTTATTGATTCTAATTCTGTTTTCATGTCTTGCACCATTTCCTTCATCTGTTTCAATGTGGAGTCCTGCTTTTCAATGTCAGCTTCTATATTTTTGTCCATTTCCTCTCTATATATCACTAATTGTGCCTCTACTTCTTTGGCTGTAATTGCCTTTATTTCTATGAGAGCTCTGTTTGTTTCTTCTTTATTTGCCTTCATTTGTGTGGACATTCCTTTGAGAGCTTTGTTCATTTCTTCTTTGTTTGCCTCAATTTTCATGGTCATTTCTCTGAAAGCTCGATTTGTTTCCTCTTGGTTCGACTCTATTTCTTTGGCTATTTCTCTGAGGGCTTTGTTCATTTCATCTTTATGGGCCTCTAATAGCTGGAGAAACATAGTTTTGAGGTCATTTTCTTGTATATCTAGTGAATTGAAGTGTCCATTGGTTTGTGGGGTTGCTGGTAAGGTCATTATGTCCTGGTTTTTGTTGGGTGTGTTCTTACGTCTGCCTCTAGCCATCTGGTTATGTATAACCCTCACTGTTTGTTCCTTGAGTTTGTAGTTCGGGCTATGATCATCGTCTCTTTATGTTTTCTGGACTGTTTTTTCAGGAAGATGAGAGAGGTTCACTGGTTTGGGAGTGTGCATTGTGGTTTCAGTTTTGCCTAAGTAAGGATTGTGATGCTGGTGCTATTCGCATGCACTTTTAGTGGACACAGTGTGCATGCGTGGATTCTCTGACTATTGCAGTGGCCTGCAGGCCACTATTATGTATTTCTGTCTGAGATCCAGGGATTGTTTGCCTGGATTACACTGGTGGACCCACAAGGAAGAGGCTTCAACGTTGTGGTCGCTATCCCAAGAATCCCTATGATGCCCACACTAGGGGTGTGGGTGGCAGGGATCTCTGGTTGCTTCTGTGGAGAGGCCCTGGGTCTGGGGAAAACTCTCCCTAGAAGGCTCACTCACTCTCTTGCAGGACCAGTTGGAATGCACAGGGGTTCCTCTTGATCTCTACTCTCTGATTTGGTCCTGCTGCGGTAAATGCGCGGGGAGACTAACAGCTCTGTGACACTGTGGCCGCAGGACTTGGTGTCCACCTTTCCTGTGTGCTGCCTCTCTGTCCTTTCCCTCTGCCAGGAGGAATTATGTTGACTGGTCCCAGGGTAGTGCGGGAAAGATTTGGGTTGAGTGTTCTCAATACCAGATCCCAGGCCCAGATCTCTCTGCCAGAAGCAGCCTGGCAGTAGACCCTATGTTTGCTGATTCCGAGAGAGTACTAGGTATTGTTGAGTGTCCTCAGATCCTGAGCCGGGGTTTCTCTGCCAGGGGGCGCTGGGTGAGCTGGAGAGGGGGTGCTCTGTCCTGTGGCAGGTTGCCTCTCTGTCCTTCCCCTCTGACCTTCTCCTACGCTAGGCAAGCTTATGGTGGAGCTCTCAGGGGAGTGCCAAAAGGGGTTGAGACTTCTCAGTCCAATCCTTAGCCAGGGTTTCTCTGCCAGGGCTCGGGGGGCCACCAGTGCTAGGATTTGGTGCTAGACCTTATTGCACTCGACCCAGGAGAGTCTCAGGACATGTGGAATGACCACAGTCCCAGATCCCGAGCTGAAGTTTGTTCGCTAGGAGCAGCCGGCAGCACTGGGGTCCCGGCGCTGTGAAGCCACTGTGCACCTCTCTAAACCTCAGCTCCGCCGAGGCAGGGTTATGGTGATATTCTGGTTCTTATTGTGCTGGACCCGGGAGAATCTCAGGACATGTGGAATGACCACAGTCCCTGATCCCGAGCTTAAGTTTGTTTGCTAGGAGCAGCCAGCAGCACTGGGGTCAGGGCACTGCGAATCTGATGTGCACCTCTCTATCCCTCCGCTCCGCCATGACAGGGTTATGGTGGTGTTCGGGGAGTGCCCGAAAGGATTGGGATTTCTCAGCCCCAATCTCGGGTTATTTATTTATTTATTTATTTATTTATTTATTTATTTTTGGTGGGAGCTGCAGCTCTCGTTGGGCCTGGGGTACAGACAGTGTGGTCTGTGGCTGATTCTGCTGGATGCCTCCTGCCTCCTCTGAAGAGGGAGTAGGGTTTTGGGTGTGGGGAAGTGCCCAGGGATCACCTCTCGGGGTGTCTCCTCCCGGAGGAGTCTGCCGTAACCTGATTCTAGAAGGACTCAGATCAAGGTTAGTCTCTTTCTTCTTGGAAGTCTAGATAACTCTGTTCTGGGTTGATCAGCCCCTTCACTCACCAATTTCTGCATTGCGGGCCCTCTCCCCTTCAGCTAAGCTGGTCACTAGCCGCCATCTTGGAAGTCGGTCGGACCTGTACTTCTCAATAGACTGTTATTGACTCAAGATTTGTGGATCAAGCCAGGCATAGTAGCACATGCCTGTAATCCCAGCACTGGAGGTGACAGAAGCAAGTAGATCTCTGAGTTCGAGGCCAGCCTTGTCTACAAAGTGATTCCAGGACAGTCAAGGCTCCAAAGAGAAACCCTCTCTTAAAAAAAAAAAAAAAAAACAAGAAAACAACTAAACCAAAATAATTGTAGATTAGTCTTTATTCACAAAAGATAAGAATATATCAAATAACAGTATTATAATTTATTTATGAGATTTGCCTATTAATGTAGTTTATTTAATAGTATGCCATCATACAAATATCCCCAGTTTAAAAAGTGGTCTGTTTTGCAAAAGAATGTATAAGAATGTTACAAATTAAATGCAGATTTAGATACGATAATATTAAGATCATTTTCTCATGTGCTTCCAAAGCAGAATAACTGAAAATTATAGCCTTAAATTTCTCTAGTTTATGAAACGGAGAGATGATTCAATAGTTCTTGCAGAGGATGTGGGTTCCATTCCCAGCACCCACAAGACAACCTCACAATAGCCTATAATAACTGAAGCTCCAAGGGATCAAACATGTTCTTCTGGCCTTTAGGCAGCAGTCACAGAAGTGGGATACATATATGCAGACATTCATTCACTCACACATGAAAAAAATCTTTTTAAAATATCTTAAAAAAATTAACAGCCACTGCCCATACTCATTGTGTTCAGAGTCTGATCTTTTTTTATTATTAATTACAGTTTATTCATTTGTATCCCAGCTGTAGCCTCCTCCCTCATCCCCTACCAATCCCATTCTCTCTCCCTCATCTCCTCTCATATCGCTCCCCATTTCCACTGAGAGAAGAGGTCCTCCTCTCCTTCCATTTAACTGTAGTCTATCAGGTTTCATCAGGAGTTGCTGCAGTGTCTTCCTCTGTGGCCTGGTAAGGAGACTCCAGAGCTAGCCACTGAGTTCATGTCAGAGACATTTCCTATTCCCATTATTAGGGAATCCACTTGGAGACTGAGTTGCCATTGGCTAAATCTTTGCCAGAGGTACTAGGTTATCTCCATGCTTGGTCCTTAGTTGGAGTATAAGTCTCAGAAATTACTCCTTTGCCCATATTTTTTGGTTATGTTGCTTTCCTTGTGGAGCTCCTGTCCTCTCCAGGTCTTTCTCTCTCCCCCTTCCTTCATTAGATTCCCTGCATTCTGCCCAAAGTTTGGCTATGAGTCTCAGCATCTACCTCGATGCCCTGCAGGGTAAAGTCAGAGGTCATCTGTGGTAGGCTCTTATCCTGTTCCCTGTTTTCTCCTTTTTCGATTTCTATCCTGTTGGCTTTTCTGAGAAAGGGTTGATCATCTTATCCAGGGACCTCCTTGCTTAGCTTCTGACCATTTTTTCTTGAAAACTTTTTTTAGACAAGAGTTTTCTGTGTAGCCCTGGCTTTCCTGGAACTTACTCTGTAGACCAGGTTAGCCTCCAACTCACAGAGATCTTCCTGCCTCTGCCTCCCCAGTGCTGGGATTAAATGTTTGTGCCAACAACGCCTGGCTATATTCTGAAGTCTTAATACAACCAAGAGATAGTGCGAAGAGTTTTTTGGCTAGCTGAAGTTATTTTGCACATTCAATTCATTGCAATATTAAATGTTTTGTCACTTCCTCAGTTAATTGAAATGATGAGGACAGAAATTAAATTTCATCTAAGGGCCTTATTGTCTTGAACTGTTTAAGAATTTTCACTTGAAAATCACATGTCCTTTGTTTTTCTCGTTTCACATGTAGATGGTTGTAAAACTCCCAATGTTGAAGCATCTGTTCAAGCCAGGCATCAGATACCAGCAGCCTGTGGGATTTATTATTTTGAAGTAAATATTGTCAGGAAAGGAAGAGACAGGTAAGTGTAAATTTTGGTTGCCCTAACCATTTTTTCTTCCTGGATAATTATATTTGAAATGATTCATAAATGTATATGATATAATTAGAAAGTTTTAATCTAAAAAATGTTGCTTTTGGAAAAGTAGGCCCTAACTGTTATCGTACAAAAGATTGGTGATTTTAAGTACTAGTTTAATTAAAGCTTGAGCTCATGGTTGTAACAGTCTTTCTGGCAGGGTCATTATTAAAACTGAGAGTTGAGAGTTAAGCAATGGAGTGGCTCATGTTTTCTGAATTCTGCAGAGAAGCTGGATCTTCTAAAACTTGCTTACCCAAAGCCAGTACGTGGCTTGTGTGTATTTTAAAGTGCTTGGGGTTCAGGGTCTGAGGTATTACTTGGAACGTGGATTGCTTCTACGTTCTTGATTGAGAGCTTCCAAGAAGTTATGTATGTGGTATGAAAGCTTCAGAGTACAAACTCTTGTTGACTATAGAACCAACTTTGGTTTTTGCTTAGTCTAAGAATTGATGTGCTGTGATATGTCTGTATATCAGAATCACTTATGCGACTATTAAAGTATGTCCTTGACATTAACCAAAATATTCAGTAGGAAAGCTTTGGTAATGGTGTAGGCATTTTGAGAAAGGTCCATGAGGAATTTTGGTGCATATCCCTATTTAAAAACTAATTCTCTAAAGTCAGTATTTTCTGATCCTTCATTGGGATATAAGACTCATTTAAAAAAAAAACATAGGATCATTTGTCCAGCCATCAAGATTATTGCACACTTCAGGTAAATTAACCTGCATTTGAATGCCTCTTGTTGATCTTTCTGTGTTTAATCAACAAAAGTAAGTGTCCACTATATTATTCTTCTCTTTGCTAGATTTATACTCTGCCAATAGTACCAAAAATAGAAGGGGGAAAGCTTGGGCTACTCCCAACACTTCTTAACTGCCTGTTTTGCCAAGGTGATCAAACCAAACATAAAACCAGAGTTATGACTAGGAATTTTGAACACTTTCTAAAAGTATTTATTGGACTTTTGTATTATTTTAGAACTCTGTTCAGTTGTATAGCACATTTGTTGTATCAGGTTATTAATATTTACTATTTATTTATCCTTTAGTAAAGCTGCTTTTAGTCCTAAACAGCTGTTTAGCCAAAATCACCACACAGAGACTAGGATTTATTTTGTTAACCTAGAACACAATGCTGGGCAATAGTTACTCCATCTTAAACCTCCCAGCCTGCGTAGTTCCTACCATTCAGATTTTACCCTTTTGTACTTGCTTTTAGTGATATCTTAGGTCCAGTTCATTTCTGCACATGGTTTCCAAGACCTCTCTGTCCCAGCTTCTGTTCCTGCGCTTTTCCTCCTCCTCTCCTTTGGCTCCTCCTTTCTCCCTCCTACTGTTTCCTCTTTTCCCACTCTGAACCAGGATGTCCACCCTCTCCTCTACATTGCCCAGCATTGTGGCTGGTTTTTAATTGACAAATTGGAGAACAAATGGTGGCATGTTTACACAAACTTGATACAGGTGATACTTAGAATAAACATCACAAGGAAATGTTGGGTTTGAACACAGATAGTTGGGGGAGAGAAATCAGCATTTGAATGAACCAGGGTAAGGTGTATACATTCCAAAAGAACATTATACCAACATTTTCCACTTTAAGTCCAATAAAAGCCTCCTTCTCTTTCAATACAATAATAATTATGAAATTATGAAAACTCTTAGGTAAAATCTACATATGTAATGTCCAGTCCCTATGTATTTAGGAACTCAGGAGAAAGTCATGTCCTAATTCCATCATGATGTCATAATACCATTATGATATCATAATATGATAGTGATGTCATAATTCCATGGAAATGTCATAATCCCTTTATGATTTCATATTCTATTATGATGTCATAATTCCACTCTGATATCATTATTCCATTATGATGTCATAACATAATTCCATAGTGAAGTCATAATCCTGTTATGTAATTTCATAATTCCATAATGATGTCATAATTCCTTTCTGATGCCAAAATTCCATTGAGATGACATCATTGCATTATGTCATATTTCCATGATGCTGTCATAATTAAAGAAATAATGCATTTGTGAAGTCAAATAGACTTGTGATATCACAGAATCCATAAGGTTATCATGAGAGAATAAAGATATCATAATATCATTATAATGAAATGATAACGTCATAATTTTATTATGAAGACATTCCATTATGATGTTAAAATTCCACTCGGATGTCATAATACCATTATGATGTCGTAATTCCCTTATGATATCATACTACCATTATAGTGTCATAATTCCACAATGAATGCATAGTAACATTGTGATGTCAAAATTCCATTGTAATGTCATACTTCCATTGTGATGATGTTATTCTGTTATGATGTTATAATTCTTAGTACCATTGTGAGGTCACAACATGATTGTGATGTCCTACTAGTATCATTGTGATGTCATAATACACTTGCGATGTCACCATGGTAGCTTTGTGAAGTCACAATGTCTTTGTGATGTCCGAATTGTACCATTGTGAAGGCATAATGCCATTGTGATTACATCATAGTACCACTGTCATGTACAATTGTCATGTCACGATAATACCATTGTGATGTCAACAGTCAATTATAGTGTGATAATTGTTGTCACAATGGAACCATCGTGATGTCACAATATGATTGTGATGTCCTATTTGTAACATTGTTATGTCGTAATACATTTGCAATATCACAATAGTAACACTGAAATGTCACAATGTCTTTGTTTTATACTAATAGTACCATTGTGATGTCATAATACCATTGTGACGAGAGAATAGTACAATTGATATGTCACAGTAAAATTTGGAAGTCACAATAGTACCATTGGGATGTCACAATAAGATTGTAATGTCATAATTCTCTAGGAATGTCACAATAGTGACATAATAGTACCATTATGATGTCACAATACGAATGTGATGTCCCACTAGTACCATTGTTATGTTATGATACACTAGCGATGTCACAACTGTAGAATTGTGAGATCACAATATCCTTGTGATATCCTAATAGGAACATTGTGATGTATAATGCCATTGAAACTACAGAAGAGTTCCATTGTGACATCATACTAAAGTTTTGATGTCACGATAGTACCATTGTGATGTCACGATAAGATTGTGACATACTGGTGGAACAATTGTGGTCTTATAATTCCCTTGTGATTTCACAATGTTAGCATTGTGATGTCAAAATATCGTTGTGATATCCTAATGGTATCATTGTGATATCATAATGCCATTATGACTAGAGCATTGTACATTGTGATATCATTATACAATTGTGATGTCACAACAGTATTATTGTGATGTAACCACTCAATTGTAATGTCCTAATTCTCCAGGGATGTCACAATGAAACCAGTGTGATATCACAACGAGATTGTGATGTCCTACTAGAACCATTGTGAGGTCATAATATCTTTGCAATATCTCAAAAGTAGTATTGTATTCTCACAATGTGCTTCTGATATCCCAATGATACCATTGTGATGTCATCATGCCATTATGACTAGAGAATATTACCATTGTGATGTCATAGAACAATTGTCATGTCACAATAATACGATTGTGATGTCACCAGTCAATTATAGTGTCATAATTCTCACTTGTTGTCACAATCGAATCATTGTGATGTCACAATACGATCATGCTGTCCTACTAGTACCATTGTTGTGTCATAATACACTTGCAATATCACAATAGTAACATTGCAATGTCACAATGTCTTTGTGATGTCATAATATCATTGTCACAATAGTAGCATTTGTGATGTCACAATGTTATTGTGTTATTGTGATATCCTAATATTACCATCAACTCCACTGTTGTCTGTGTAGCATGATAGTGGTCATACTGCTAGATGGGAGATATGTTTCCCTCAGAAATAGGCTCCCTGGAGGGCTCTGGCAACTGTTGCCCCGGCCACCTAAGCTGAAAAGATGTACTCCAAGATTCCTATGCTTCCTTGGTTGAGGGGTTAGATTAATGAGGTTTTGTTGTTTCTCTATGATTCTTGGAATAGCACAATTAACTATTCAAGGAAACACATTTCTGATAGATTATTAAAAGCTTTATCAAGAATAGAGTGGAAGAAAAATAAAATCTTAGGAGAAATAATGAATCAGATTCAGTATCAGGAATTGCTTGTGGAAAATCCAGACATTATAGGTAACGAAAGAGCAAGAGCTTTAGGTCTTTCTAAGGAAAATATTTCATCAGGACCTGTCAAGATAAATGCTCGGGGTATTCTCACTGCAGTCATTCATGGCAGGAAGCATTACAAGATTAGGGGAAAATAGCGGGCTCCTCCTTTAGGGAGAGATAGCATGGGAACAGTACAAAACTACTGCAAAACCATTACCATACACAGGTGTTTATGATGAAGCAGGAAGAAGATGGGTAAACATAGGAGGTCAGAAGGTTTTATATTATACTAAGTTTTATGGACAGACTGGCTCGAGCTCATCCCCCTTGGTGCCTTATCTCTAAGGAGGATAATAAATCTTTAGCAAGACAAATGGGAGGAGACCCCCTTGGTGCCTTATCTCTAAGGAGGATCGTAAATCTTTAGCCGACTTGGCTTGGAGAATCATAACAGCCCCTGGCTTAGTTAGTAACAATAAAACTGCATAAATAACCATGACTTTGAGGTTTTATGTCCTTTGTTTGCTTTAATTAAAAGCTTTTAGGCCAAGATTTCTTGTGAGCACTGGTTACACTTTCGAGTTAAAATGTAAACTTTATATTGTTGGTAAAAGTCTAAATGATCCAGGAAGTAACTTGCTAACTTCAAGGTGTTTCTTTCTATAATCACTATAAAAGTGTAAGCTTGACTTCAGTAAATTGTAGCAGATTCAAAGCCTTCTTGATGTTGTGTCTGTCTGTCATCGCTGAACCTGTGCTTTCCTGAATATCCAAATCCCTGATTTTCCCACAGTTGTGGGATCCAACTGGGTCTGTCCGTGGTATAGTAGTACCACTGTAATGTCATTATGCCATTGTCACTAGAGAATAGTAACATTATGATGTCATAGTACAACTGTGATGGCACAATAGTACCATTGTGATGTCACAATTCAATTATGTCACAATTTTCTCGTAATGTCACAATCACACTGTGATGTCCTACTAATACGATTGTGATGTCATAATTCCCTTACAATGTCACAATACTATCATTGCAATGTCACAATGTCTTTGTGATATCCTAATAGTACCATTGTGAAGTCACGATGCCATTGTGACGAGGGAATAGTACCATTGTAATGTCATCGTACAATTGTGATGTCATAATAGTACCGCTATGAAGGCACAAGTCAATTGTAATGTCATAATTCTCTAGTGATGTCACAATTGAACCATAGTGATGTCACAATATTATAATTGTGATGTCTTTCTAGTACCATTGTGATGTCATAATACCCTTGTGATGTCACAATGTATTTGTGATATCTTAATAGTACCATTTTAATATCATAATGCCATTGTGACTGGAGCATAGTAATATTGTGATGTCATAGTACAATTCAGATGTCACAATGCTACTACTGTGATGTAACAATTCAATTGTAATGTCCTAATTCTCTAGTCATTTCACAATCGAACTATTGTGATGTCACAATATGATTGTGATGTCCCACTAATACCATTGTGATGTCATAATACACTTGCGATGTCACAGTAGTAGCATTGTGATGCCTCAATGTCTTTCTGATATGCTAATTATACCATTTTGATGCAATAATGCCATTGTGAGTAGCGAATATTACCATTGTGATGTCATAGTATAATTGTGATGTGACAATACTACCATTGTCATGTCAGAAGTCAATTGCAATGTCACTATACCTATTAAAGTCACAATCACTCCACTGTGATGTCACAATATGATTTTGATGCCCAACCAGTACTGATGATACGTCAAAATTCAATACTGTTGTCATAATTCCCTAGTGGTGGCCAAATAGAAATATTGTGATGTCACAATATGACTGTGGTATCCTACGAGTAACATTGTGATGTCACAATACTATTGTGATACTCTACTAGTAGAGTTGTGATGTCACAATAGGATTATATCAACATGCTGGTAGTTATGATATCTTAATTTCTTTGTGATGGAACAATAGTAGCATTGTGATGTCACAATGTATTTGTGATATCCTAATAGTACCATTGTGATGTAAAAATGCCATTGTGACTAGAGAAGAATACGATTGTGATATCATCATACAATTGTTTTGTCACAATAGAATCATTGTAATGGCACAATTCAATTGTAATGTCATAATTCTCTAGTGATGTCACAATCTGATTGTGATGTTCTACTAGTACCATTGTGATGCCATAATACCCTTGCGATGTCACAATAGTAGCATTGTGATGTCATATTGTCTTTGTGATATCCTAATAGTACCATTGTGATGTCATAATGCCACTGTGACTACAGAATAGTACCATTGTGATGTCATAGTACAATTAGGATGTCACAATACTACCATTGTGATGTCACAAGTCAATTGTAATGTCATAATTCCCTAATCATGATACAATCACACCATTGTTATATCACAATAAGATTTTGTTGTCCTACAAGTATCGTTGAGATGTAACAAGTCAATACTAATGTCACAATTCCTGAGTGGTGACCCAAGAGAAATATTGTGATGTCACAAATCAATTGTGGTGTCCTACTTGTAATGTTGTGATGTCACAATACGATTGTGATACTCTACTAGTACCGTTGTGATGTCACAATGGGATTGTGGTGTCCTACTAGAACCATTGGGATGTCATAATACCCTTGTGATACCACAGTAGTAGCATTATGATATCACAATGTCTTTGTGATTTCCTCATAGTACCATTGTGATGTCATAATGCCATTGTGAGTACAGAATGTTACGATTGTGATATCATAGAGCAATTGTGATGTCAAAATAGTACCATTGTGATTTCACAAGTCAATTGTAATGTCATAATTCCCTAGTAGTGTCACAACCATACCATTGTGATGTCACATTATGATTGTGATAGCCTACTAGTACCATTGTGATGACATAATACCCTATGAATTTCACAATAGTAGCTTTTTTGACGTCACAAAATCTTTGCGATATCGTAAGTGTACCATTGTGATATCATATTGCCATTGGGACTAGAGAATAGTACCACTGTGATGTCATAGTACAATTGTCATGTCACAATAGTACCATTGTGATGTCACAATTCAATAGTAAATTCATAATTCCCTAGTGTACTCCCAATAGAAATATTGTGATTTCACAATACGATTTTGGTGTCCTACTAGTACAATTGTGATGTCATAATGACATTCCCTTGTGATGTCACATTAGTAGCATTGTGATATCACAATGTCTTTTTTATATCCTAATAGTACCATCGTGATGTTATATTGCCATTTTGACTAGAGTACAGTACCATTGTGATGTCATAGTACCATTGTGATGTCACAACTCAAATTGTCATATCATAATTCTCTAGTGATGTCACATACTACTACTACCATTGTGATTTCATAATTCTCTTGTGATGTCACAATAGTAGCATTGTAAGGTCGCAGTGTCTCTGTGATATCCTAATAATATCATTGTGATATCAGAATGCAATTGTGACTAGAGACTAGTACAATTGTGATGTTATAGTACAATTGTGATATCACAATAGTACCATTGTGATGTCACAATTCAACTGTATTGTCATAATTCTCTTGTTCACAATCGAACCATTGTGATGTCACAATACGATTGTGTTATCCTACTTGTATCATTGTGGTGTCATAATACCGTTGCAATAGTAGCATTGTGATGTCACAATGTCTTTGTGATATCCTAATATTACCATTGTAATGTCATAATGCCATTGTTACTAGAGAATAGCATCATTGTGATGTCATAGTACAATGGTGATTTCTCAATAGTCCCATTGTAATGTCACAATTCAATTGTAATCTCATAATTCTCTACTAATATCACAGTGATACCATTGTGATGTCACAATACAATTGTGATTTCCTACTAGAACCATTGTGATGTCATAATTCCTTGTGATGTCATAATAGTAGCATTGTGATGTCACAATATCCTTTTGATATCCTAATAGTACCATTCTGATCTCATAATGGAATTGTGACAAAAGAATAGTACCATTGTGATGTCACAATACTACCATTGTGTTTTCATAATTCCCTTGTGATGTCACAATAGTACCATTGTGATGTCAATATTCAATTGTAATGTCATAATTGACTAGTGATGAAACAGTTGAACAATTGTAATTTCATAGTATGATTGTGATATCCCACTAGTACGATTATGATGTCACAAAACACTTGTGATGTCACAATACTAGCATTTTGATATCACAATGACTTTGTGATATCCTTATAATGAAGTCATAATGCCATTATGATTTGAGAAAAGTACCATTGTGATGTCATAGTACAATTGTCATGTCACAACAGTATAATTGTGATGGCACAAGTCAATTGTAACATCATAATTCTCTAGTAATGTCACAATCACACCATTGTGATGTCACAATACTATTTTGATGCCCGATTAGTACTGTTGTGATGTCACAATTCAATAGTAATGTCTTAATTCACTAGTTGTGGCCCAATAGAAATATTGTGCTGTCACAATATGATTGTGGTGTCCTAATAGTAACATTGTGATGTCACAATATGATTATCATATCCTAAATGTAATGTTGTAATGTCACAATATCATTGTGCTATCTTGGTAGTTGTAATTGTAATGTCATAATTCCCTAATGATGTCACAATGTCTTTGTGAAATCCTAATAGTACCATTGTGATATCATAATGCCATTGTGACTAGAGAACAGTATCAGTGTGATGTCATAGTACAATTGTGATGTCACAATATTACCATTGTAATGTCATAATTCAATTGTAATGTCATAATTCTTTAGTGATGCAAAATTGAAGCACTGTGATTAGTACCATTGTGATGTCACAATTCCCTTGTGACAGCACAATAGTAGCATTGTGATGTCACAATGTCTTTATGATATCATAATGCTACCAGTGTGATGTCATAATGCCATTGTGACTAGAGAATAGTACTATTGTGATATCATAGTTCAACTGTGATCTCACAATAGTACCATTGTGGTGTCACAATTCAACTGTAATGTCAGAATTCTCTAGTGATATCACAATCCAACCATTGTGATGTCACAATATGATTGTGATGTCCTATTAGTACCATTGTGATATCACAATTCCCTTGTGACATCACAGTAGTAGCATTGTGATGTCACAATGTCTTTTTGATATCCTAATAATACCATTGTGAGGTCATAATGCCATTGTGACCAGAGAAAATTACCCTTGTGATGTCATAGTACAATTTTGCTGTCACAATAGTATCATTATGATGTCACAACTCAATTGTAATGTCATAATTCTCTAATGATGTCACAATTGCACCATTGTGAAGTCACAATACAATTTGAAAGCCCTACTAGTACTGTTGAGATGTCACAATTCAATAGGAACATCATAATACCCTAATGGTGGCCCAAAAGAAATATTGTGGTGTCTTATTAGTAACATTGTAATGTCACAATACTATTGTGATGTCACATTAGTAGCATTGTGATGACACATTGTCTTTCTGATATCCTAATAGTACCATTGTGATGTCATAAAGCCATTTTGACTAGATAATTGTACCATCCTCTTGCCTAATCCTTCCTGCCTTTTCCCTCTTTCCTCCTTCCTCCTTCATCATCCCTTCTACCTCATTCTTCCTATCTCATCCCTACTCTTTTATCTTCTCTCATACCTCCTGCCTCCTTCCTTCTCCCTCATCCCTCCTTCCTCATCTCATCCATACTTCCTCATCCATCATCCCTACTCTCTAATCTCTCCTCCTTCCTCCCTACTTTCTCTTCCCTTCTCCCTTTCCCTGTTCCTTCCTTCATCTTCCATCCTCCCTTCTCCCTCCTTCCTCCACCTTTCTCCCTCCTCCCTCTTCCCTTCTCCAGCATCCCTCTACCTTCTCTCCTCCCTCACCATCTGACCTCATCCCTCCTCCTTCATCTCACCTCCCACATCCTTTCTCCCTCATCTCATCTCCCTTCTCCCTTCTCCCTCAACCCTCCTCCCTCATTATTCCAGCCTTATCCCTCCACCCAAATCGCTCCTCCCTCATCTCTTCTCACACAGCCATCATTTTTCCACCTTATTCCCTTCTACCTTAACCATCCTTTATAATCATTACTCCATCATTCCTCCACCCTTATTCCTCCTCCCAAATCTTTCCTCCCACATCCCTCCTCCCTTATCCCTCTTCCCTCCTCCTTTCTCTTTCATCCTTCTTCCCTCATCACTTCTTCCTCCTCCCTCATTTCTCCTCCCTCATCCTTCAGACATCATCCATCCTCCTTCCTACCTTATCTCTCTTCCGTCATACCTCCTTCCACATCCTTCTTCCCCCATCCTTCCTTCCTGATCCCTCACCCATACTCCCTCATCCATCATCCCCTCCCTCATCTCTCCTCCTTCAACCCAACTCCCTCCTTCCTCCTCTCTCCTTCATCCTCTCTCTTCCCTCCTTACTCATACCTCTTCCCTCAACTTTCCTCCCTCATTCTTACAACCTCATCCTTCCTCCACTAGACTTTCTCCCTCACCTCTACTATTTCATCTCATCTCTATTCCATCATCCCTCTTCCGTCTCCACTATTCCATCATCCTTCATCTCTCATTCCTCCTCCTGTTTTCTTCTTCCCTCCTCCTTCCTCCCTCCATCATCATCACTCTTTCATCACTCTGCTCCTTCATCCTACCTCCCTCATCCCTCCACCCTCACCCCTCCTTATCCATTCTCCCTCAGCTTTTCTCCCTCATACCTCCTCCCTAATCCCTCTTCTCTCATTCTTCCCTCCTCTTTTCTCCCTAATTCCTTCTTCCTACTACCTCTTCCCTCATCACTCATCCATCATCTATCCACACTCACTCCTCCTACCTCATCTCTCCTCCCTCTTCTCTCCTTCCTCATCCTTCCTCCTTCATTCCTCCTCCATCCCCCTTCCTCCCTCATCTCTGCTCGCTCATTCCTCCTCCCCATTCATTCTCCCTCATTCTACCTCCAACCTCCCACAATCCTCCTCCCTCATTCTTCCTCCCTCATCCCTTTCCTCCCTCATCCCTTCTCTCTTTTTAATCCTCTCTCATTCCTCCTCCCACACCCCTTCTCCTTTATCTCTTCTCCCTTCACCTTCTTCCTTTATACTTTCACCCTTCTCCCTCCTTCATCATCACTCAACCTCCTCCATGCTCACTCTTGACTCTTGCCTCATTCCTTTCCTTCCTCCCTCATGTCTTCCTCGTCATCCTTCAACCTCATCCCTCCTATCTCATCCGTACTCCCTCATCTGTGCCCATCATACCTCCTCCCTACCCCTCCTCCCTCACCCCTCCTCCTTCCTCATGAATACCTCCTACCTCTTCCCTCCTCCCTCCTCCCTCTTCCATCCACACACATCCCTACCTCATCTCTCCTCCCTCCTCTCCCCTTCCTCTTCCCTTCTCCCTCATCCTGCATCCCTCCTCCCTCATCTTTTCTCCCATGACCCTCCTCCCACGTTCATTGTCCCTCATCCCACTTCCAACCTTCAACAATCCTCCTCCCTCATTCCTCCTCACTCTCCCTCAACTCGCCCCCTTCACCTTCCTGCTTTATCCCTTCACCTTCTTCCCTCGACCATCATCTGTCACCCTCCTCCAGGTTCACTCAAACCTTTTGCCTCATACCTCCTGCCTTTTCCTTCTTCCCTCATCCCTTCATCATCCCTACAACCTGATCCCTCCTATCTCATCCCTCCTCCCTCATCTCTCCTCCATCATACCTGCTCACTCACCTCCCTCATTCCTCCCTCCTCATTCCTTATCCACACTCCCTCATCCATTACCCTCCTCCCTCATCTCTCCTCCCTCATCCCTACTCCATCATCCCTACTCCTTCATCTCTACTCCCTGAACCTTCCTCACTCATCCATCCTCCCTGATTTCTCCTTCCTCATCTCAATTCCATCATCCTTACTCCTCCATCTCATTTCTCTCTTCCTCCTCCCTCTTCTCTCTTCCCACCTCCATCCTCCCTCATACCTACAACCCAACCATCTTCCCTCATCAATTTCCCTCCTCCCTCACCTCTCCTCCCTCATCCTTCTTCCATCATCTCTCCACCCTTATCCCTCTTCTTTCCTCCATACTCCATACTCCCTCTTCCCTCCTTCCCACATACCTTCTCCTTTAACTCATCTCTATCATTCTTCCAACTACATCCTCCCTCCATTATCCCTTCTCCCTTGTCCCTATTCCTTCATCTCTCCCACCTCATTCCTCCTCACTCAACCATCCTCCCTCATTTCTCCTCCTTCATCTGTGTTCCATCATCTGTCCTCCCTTTTCTCTCCTCCCTCTTCCATCCTCACTCCTCTCATCAATTCTCCCTCCTCCCTCATCTCTCCACCCTCCTCCTTCTTCCCCATCCTACCAGAATGTTCCCACCTACATCATCCATTCCCCATAATCCCTCCTCCTTCATCACTCCTCACTAATTCCTCCTCCATTATCTGCCCACACCAATCACTCTTCCATACTCCCTCTTTCCTCCCCCCTCCTCCATCATCCCTGATGCCTCTTCCCTCCTTCCTTCTCCCAACTTCCTCCTTTCTCATGCATCCCCCTGCTTCCCTCCTCCCTCCACCTATTGCCATCTTCCCTACTTTCTGCTCCCTCATTGTTCCTCCCTCATCCATCCTCCATCATACTTCCAACCTCATTCCTCCTCTTCCCTCCTCCCTCATCAGACCTTCCTTATTCTTCCTCCCTCATCCCCCTTCATTCCTCCTTCCTCTTCCATCCTCCTCATCCCTCCTCATTCATCCATTATCCCTCTTCCATCCTCTCTTATGCCACATCCTTTATCTCTCCTCCCTCTTTCCTACTTCCCCATCCCTCTTCCCTCCTCTCTCCTTCCTTCTCCCTCCTCCATATTTCCTTATCCTTCTTCCCTCCTCTGTCTTCCCTTCTCTCTCATTCCTCTTCCCTCATCTCTCCTCCATCATCTGTCTTCCATCATACCTCCACCCTCATCACTCCACATCTCTCTCCATCAGTCCTCACTCATATCACCTCCCTCATGCTTCCTCCTAAATCCCTCTTCCCTCATCCTTTATCCATCATCCATCCACCCTCACTCTTCCTTTTATCTCCTCCTTCGTCTCTTCTTCCTCATTCCTCTTCCCTTCTCCCTCATCCTTCCTCTCTCATCCCTCATCCTTTCACCCTCCTTTCCCACCCCTTCTCTCCTTTCCTTCCTCACACAGCCCTCCTCCCAGAGCCCTCCTTCATCATCTCTCCACGCTTCATCCTCCTACTTTACCCCTTCTCCTTCCTCACTCCTCCCTCATCCCTGACCCTAACTATGCTCCCTCACTCTTCTTCCCTCATCCCTTCTGCATTTTCCCTCCTCCCTCATCCCAACTTCATTATTCCTCCAACCTCATCCTTCCTATCTCATCACTTTTCTCTCATCCTCCTTCAGTCATTCATTCTACCTAATCCCTCCACCATCCTCCTTCATTCCACCTCCCTTAGCAGCCCACCCTCATCACTCCTCCATACTCCCTCTTTTGTCCTCCCTCCTCTATCCTCCCTGGTCTCTTTTCCCTCCTCCCTCATCCATCCTCCCACTTCCCTCCCCTCTTTTCCCTACTCTCCCCACCATCCTCCCTCCTCTCTGCTCCTTGATGGTCCTTCCTCATTCGTCATTCTTCATCCCTCCTCCCTTATCTTTCTTCCTTCTTCCTCCCCATTCCTCAGAATGTTCCCTCCTACGTCATCCATTCTCTGTAATCCCTCTTACTCCAATTTGCCTATTTCATCCCTTCTCCATCATCCTTTCTACCTCATCCCTACACCCTCATCCCTCATCCATCCACCCTCACCAGTCCTACCTCTTCTCTCTTCCGTCCTCTCCTTCCTCCTTCCTCCCCCTTCTCCCTCATCCCTTCTCCCTGATCTCTCCTCCATTCTCCCTCCTCCCTCATCCATTCTCTTTTTCCTCCTCTCACAACAGTCCTCCCATATCCCTCCTCTGTGATCTCTCCTTCCTTCACTCTTCTACTTAATTACTTCTCCACCCTCCCTCATCTCTCAACCATACTCCTCATGCAACCATACTCCCTCATCCCTTCTGCATTTTCCCTCCTCCCTCATCCCAACTTCATTATTCCTCCAACCTCATCCCTCCTATCTCATCACTCCCTCATCTCTCCTCCACCTTACCTCCTCTCTCCTCCCTCATTTCTCCTGCCTCATCCCTCATTCCTCCACCCTTATCAATTTTTCATCCTCCTTCCTCCATCATCTCTCCTCCATCACGCCTCATCCCTCTTGCCTCCACCCACATTTCTACTTCCTCATCACTCCTCCCTCATCTCTCCTCTCTCATCCCTACTCCATCATTCCTCCTCCCTCATTCAACCTCCCTCATCCCTCCTCTCTCATCACCCTTCCCTCATCACTCCTCCATTCCTCAACCCTCATCACTTTTCCTTCATCCCTGCTCCCACATCTATCCTCTCTACTGCCTCATCTATCATCTCACTTACATCATCCCTCCTTTCTCATCCATACTCCCTCCTCCCTTATCTCTCCAGCCTCATCTATCTTCCCTCATCCATCCATCCTCTTCTTTCCTCCCTCATCTCTTCTGCCCCATCTCTCCTCTCTCCTGTCTCATCCGTACCCCCTCATTCCTCTTCCCTCATCTCTCCTCCTTTATCCCTCCTTTCTCATTCCTCCTCCTTCTTCCCTCATCTCTCCTCCTTTCTACCTCCTCCGTTCTACCTCATCCCTCCTACCTATTCCATCTTTCCTCGTCTTTCCTCTATCATCCCTCATCCATTAACCCTCCACCCACACAATGCCTACGTTATCTCTCCTTCCTCCTCCCTCCTCCCTCAACCCTCCTCCATCATCTTACCTCTCTCATCCCTATAAACTCATCCACCTCCCTCATCTCTCCTCCCTCATCCCTATTAAATCTCCTTCCAACTTCATCCCTCCTTTATGATCCCGCTCCCCCATACCTCCTCCCTGATCCATCCTCACTCCTCTCTCCTCCTTCCTCCATCTTCTCTTCTCCCTCATTCCTCCACCCACTTCTCTCCTCCCTCATCCTTCCCTTCCTCCCTTATCCCTCCTCTCTTATCCTACTTCCCTCATCCCTCTTCTGTCATTTCACCTCCCTCATTCCTCCTCCCTCATCAATGCTTTCTCACCCCTCCTCCCTCATATCTCCTCCCATCTGCCTTAAACCTTGTCCATGCTCCCTTCTCTCTCATCACTCCTCTGTCATCAATTATCCCTTCTCCCTCATCTCTCCTCATTCATCCCGCCTCCTCATCAGTCCTCCACTCCCCTCATCCATCATCCCTCCTCTTCTCTCCTCCCTTCTCTCATCTCCCTCCTCCCTTGTCTCTTTTTCTTCCTCCCTCAACTCTCCTCCCACATCCAACCTCCATCATCACTCTTCTCTTCACTTCAACTTCCTTCTTTGTTCCTTCACTCTTCTCCCTTCTCTCAACCCCCTCACCCACATACAACCTCCCTATACCTCTTGCTTCATCCCTCCTGCCTGTTTTTTCCTCCCTCCTTCATCATACATTCAAACGCATCCTTTTTATCTCTTCCCTCCTCCCTCATCTCTCCTCTATTATAACTCTTCCCTCCTCCCTCCTCCCTCCTCCCTCATCACCCCTTCATCATCTCTCATCCATACTCCCTTACCCATCATACCTCCTCGCTCATCTCTCCTCCCTCATCTCTCTCTCTCTCTCACTCTCTTCCCCTCCCTCTTTTTCTCTTCGTCTCTCCCTCTCTCTCTCAGTGATTCTCTCTTCTTCTCCCTTTCTCTCCCTGTGTTTCTCTCCCTGTGAGCCTCTCCCACTCTCTCTTTGTCCAACCCTCTCTCCCTCTATTCCACTCTCCCTCTGTCCTTCACTTCCTCTCACTCTGTCTCTTGGTTAATCTTTCCCCCCTCTCTCCCTCTCTGCATCTCACTCCCCTTCTCCTTCCCTCTGTCTTCCTCTCTCTTTCTCTCTCCCCCATCTCTCCCTCTCTTTTCCTCTCTCCCCATCTCTCCATTATCTCCTCTCTTCCTCTCTCTTAGCCTCTCTTCTCTTTCCCTCACTCTCCCTCTGTTTCTCCCACCATCTCCCTCCCTCTCTCCCTCTGTCTTTCTCATTCTCCCTCTCAATCCCTCTGTCCCTCTCTCCCCCTCTCTCCTTCTCTCTCTCTCTCTCTCTCTCTCTCTCTCTCTCTCTCTCTCTCCTGCTATCCCTCTCTACTTGGCTCACTCTATTCCTCTCCTCCTGGCTCACTCTGTTCCTCTGTCTCTCTTCATGTATGTCTCCCTCCTGCTTTCTCCTTCTATGGCTCTGTCTCCCTATATCTCCCTCTATCTCCCTCTATTTGCCTCTGTCTCTCCCTCTCTCTTCCTCTCCTTCTACCTCTCCATCTCTCAATTTCTCTCCTCTCTCCCTCTCACATTCTGTCTCTCCCTCTTTCTCTGTCTTTGTCTTTCTTCCTCTCCCATCTCTCTCCATCTTTCTTTCTCTCTCCCTCTCCTGTGTCTCTCTCCCTGTGAGTCTCTCTCTCCCTCTCTCTCTTCCACTCTCTCCTTGTCCATCCCCCCTCCTCGCTTCCTCTCTCTCTCCCTCTCTCTCTCCCTCCCTCTTTCTTGCTCCTATCCTGCTGCTCTTTCCCCTTGTCCCTCTCTCCTTCTCTCTCCCCCGCACTCCTCCCCCTCCCTCTCTCCCTTTATTCCTCTCTCCCTAGCTCCCTCTATTCCTGTGTCTCTCATCCTTTGTGACTTCTGCACACTTTCTCCTTTATGGCTCTCTCTTACTCTAACTCTCCGTCTTTCTCCCTTTATCTACTTCTCTATCTCTCTCTCCACCTGTCTGCCTCTGTCCCTCCCTTTCTCTCTCCCTCTCTTTCCATCCCTCCTGCTTTCTCCCTTTCTCTATCTCCCTCTCTTACTCCCTCTCTCCCTCACTCTCTCTCTCCCACTCTCTCTCCCTCTCTCTAGCTGCTGTTCTCCTTCTCTCTCACCCTATGTCCCTCTCTTCCTCTCTGTTCCTCCCTCTCCCTCTCTCCCTTACTTTCTCCCTCTTTCTCTATCTCTCTCCATTTCTCTCTCTCAGCCTCTCCCTTTTTCTCTATTTCTCTACCCTCTCCCTCTCTTCCTCTTTACCAATTTCTCTCCCCCTCTCCATCTGTCACTCTCTTCCTCTCTGTTTCTCCCTTTCCCACTCTCTCTATCCCTCTCCCTCCCTCTCTTTTCCTCCTCTATCACTCTCTCTATCTCTCTCCCTCTCTGTCTTTCTCCCTCTATCTCACTCTCTCTTCCCCTCTCTCTCCCTCTCTCCCCCTCTCTTCCTCTCACTCTCTCACTCCATTTCTTTCTCCCTCTCCCTCTCTCCCTTATTTTATTCGCTTTCTCTATCTCTCTCCCTTTCAATCTCTCAGCCTCTCTCTCCCTTTTTCTCTCTTTCTCTCCTCTCACCCTCTCTTCCTCTTTACCTATTTCTCTCTCCCTCTCCCTCTGTCACTCTCTTCCTCTCTGTTCCTCACTTTCCCTCTCTCTCTCTCCCTCTTCCTCCCTCTCTTCCCCTCCCTCTCCATCTCTCCCCCTCTCTTCCTCTCACTCTTTCTCACTTCATTTCTTTCTCCCTCAATTTGTCTATAATAAGAATACAAGAGGCCTATAGAACACCCAATAAATTAGACCAGAAAAGAAAATCCTCCCGCCACATAATAATCAAAACCGTAAGTATACAGAACAAATAAAAAGTACTAAAAGCTGCAAGAGAAAAAGGCCAAGTAACATATAATGGCAAACCCATTAGAATCACACCTGACTTTTCAACAGAGACTATGAAAGCCAGAAGGGCCTGTACAGATATCATGCAGACCCTAAGAGAACACAGATGTCAGCCCAGGCTACTATACCCTGCAAAACTCTCAGTCATCATAGACGGAGAAAACAAGATATTCAATGACAAAAACAAATTTCAACAACACAAACAAATCCAACATTACAGAAGACACTGGAAGGGGAAATACAACCCAAGAAAGCTAGCTACATTCAAGAAAACACAGGAAATAAATAACCGCACTACAGTAAAACAAAAAGCAACCAAGCACACAACCGTATGACCACAGCCAACATCATATTCAAAGGATCTAACAGCCACTGGTCCTTAATCTCTCTCAATATCAATGGACTTAAATCTCAAATAAAAAGACACAGACTAACCGAATGGATGCGTAAACAAAACCCAGCATTCTGTTGTATACAAGAAACACACCTAAGTCACAAAGATAGACATTACCTGAGGGTAAAGGGATGGAAGACGGCTTTTCAAGCAAATGGACGCAAGAAGCAAGCAGGAGTAGCGATTCTAATATCTGATAAAATAGTCTTTCAACCAAAATTAATCAAAAGAGATGGGGAAGGACACTTCATACTCATCAAGGGAAAATTCCACCAAGAAGACATCACAATCCTGAACATCTATGCCCCAAATACAAGGGCACCCACATTTCTGAAAGAAACATTGATAAAACCTAAACCACACATAGATCCCCACACACTAATAGTGGGAGACTTCAACACCCCACTCTCAACAAAGGACAGGTCAACAAAACAGAAATTAAACAAAGAAACAATATCTCTAACAGAGGTCATGAATCAAATGGACCTAACAGACATTTACAGAACTTTACACCCAAACACAAAAGAATTTACCTTCTTCTCAGCACCTCATGGAACCTTCTCCAAAATAGACCACATAGTTGGTCACAAAGCAAGCCTCAACAGATACAAGAAGATTGAAATAATCCCTTGTATCTTGTCTGATCACCATGGAATAAAGCTGGACCTCAGTAACAACAAAAAGAGCAAAAAGCCTACACATACGTGGAAACTGAACAACTTGCTACTAAAAGACAGCTGGGTCAGGGAAGAAATGAAGAAAGAAACTAAAATCTTCCTAGAACTCAATGAAAATGAAGACACAACATACCCAAACTTGTGGGACACAATGAAAGCAGTGCTAAGAGGGAAGTTCCTAGCACTAAGTGCCTTCAAGAAGAAATTAGAGACAGCGCATTCAAGCAACTTAATGGCTCACTTAAAAACCCTAGAAAAAGAAGAAGCAGACACACCAAGAAGGAGCAGATGGCTGGAAATAATCAAACTCAGGGCTGAAATCAATCAATTAGAAACAAATAAAATAATTCAAAGAATCAATGAAACCAAGAGCTGGTTCTTTGAGAAAATCAACAAGATCGACAAACCCTTAGCCAAGCTAACTAAAAGGCAGCCAGACACCATCCAAATCAACAAAATCAGAAATGAAAAGGGGGACATAACTACAGACACTGAGGAAATCCAAGCAATCATTAGGACTTACTTCAAAAGTCTATATGCAACAAAATTTGAAAATTTAAATGAAATGGACAATTTTCTTGATCGATTCCACTTACCAAAGCTAAATCGGGACCAGGTGAATCAATTAAATAGTCCTATATCCCTCATTGAAAGTCTCCCATCCAAAAAAAGCCCAGGACCTGATGGTTTCAGCGCAGAATTCTACCAAACATTCAAAAAAGAGCTAACTACAGTTCTCTTCAAACTATTCCACAAAATCGAAACAGAAGCAACATGACCAAACTCATTCTATCAAGCCACAGTCACCTGGGTACCTAAACCTCACAAAGACCCAACCAAAAAAGAGAACTTCAGGCCAATCTCCCTTATGAACATTGATGCAAAGATACTCAACAAAATACTCGCAAACCGAATACAAGAACACATCAAAGATATCATCCACCATGACCAAGTAGGCTTCATCCCAGGTATGCAGGGGTGGTTCAATATACGGAAAAACATCAATGTGATACACCATATTAACAAATTGAAAGAAAAAAAAAACACATAATAATCTCCCTAGATGCTGAAAAAGCATTTGACAAAATCCAACATCCATTCATGTTTAAAGTATTGGAAAGATCAGGGATATAAGGCACATATCTAAACATAGTAAAGGTAATATACGGCAAACCTATAGCCAACATCAAACTGAACAGAGAGAAACTTAAATCAATCCCACTGAAATCAGGGACAAGATAAGGCTGCCCACTCTCTCCATATCTCTTCAACATAGTGCTGGAAGTCCTTGCTAGAGCAATAAGACAGTTGAAGGAGATCAAGGGGATACAAATTGGAAAGGAAGAAGTCAAATTATCACTATTTCCAGATGATATGATAGTATACACGAGTGACCCCAAAAACTACCAGGGAACTCCTACAGCTGATAAACACCTTCAGCAAAGTGGCCGGATACAAAATCAACTCAAAAAAATCAGTAGCCCTCCTGTATACAAAAGACAAAAGGGCTGAGTAAGAAATTAGGGAAACAACACCCTTCACAATAGCCACAAATGACATAAGGTACCTCGGAGTAACCCTAACCAAGGAAGTCAAAGACTTGTATGAAAAAAATTTCAAATCTCTGAAGAAAGATCTAGAAGAAGATCTGAGAAGATAGAAAGATCTCCCATGTTCATGGCTTGGCAGGATTAACATAGTAAAAATGGCCATTTTACCAAAAGCAATCTACAGATTCAATGCAATGCCCATCAAATTACCAACACAATTCTTTACAGACCTGGAAAGAAAAATTCTCAACTTCATATGGAATAACAAGAAACCCAGAATTGCTGAAACAATCCTCTACAATAAAAGATCTTCTGGAGGTATCTCCATCCCTGATCTTAAGTTGTACTATAGAGCAACAGTTTTAAAAACTGCATGGTACTGGCATAGAAACAGAATGTTGGATCAATGGAGCCCATCAGAGGACCCAGAAATAAACCCACACACTTATGGACACCAGATCTTTGACAAAGGCGCCAAAACCATACAATGGAAAAAAGTGGTGCTGGTCCAACTGGATGTCTACATGTAGACAAATGAAAATAGATCCATATTTATCACCCTGCACAAAATTGAAGTCCAAGTGGATCAAAGACCTCAACATAAAACCTGACACATTAAATCAGCTAGAAAAAAATTGGGGAATACCCTAGAACTCATTGGTACAGGAGAAAACTTCCTGAACAGAACACCAACAGCACAGGCTCTAAGAACAACAATCAATAAATGGGACCTCATGAAGCTGAAAAGCTTCTGCAAAGCAAAGGAGACCATCACCAAAACAAAGCAACTGCCTACGGATTGGGAAAGAATCTTCACCAACCCTTTATCTGACAGAGGACTCATATCAAGTATATATATAGAACTAAAGAAGCTGAAAAGCAGCAAACCAAGTAATCCACTTAAAAAATGGGGAACAGAGCTAAACAAAGAATTCTCTGTAGAGGAATACCGAATGGCAGAGAAGCACTTAAAGAAATGTTCAACCTCACTAGCCATCAGGGAAATGCAAATCAAAAGAACCCTGAGATTTCACCTTACACCCATGAGAATGGCCAAGATCAATAACTCAAATGACAACACATGCTGGAGCAGTTGTGCAGAAAGGGGAACCCTTCTCCACTGCTGGTGGGAATGTAAACTTTTACAACCACTCTGGAAATCAATCTGTCACTTTCTCAGACGACTAGGAATAGTGCTTCCCCAAGATCCAGCCATACCACTCCTAGGCATATATCCAAAAGAGGCTCAAGTACACAAAAAGGACTTTTGCTCAACCATGTCTGTAGCAGCTTTATTTGTAATAGCCAGAAGCTGGAAACAACCCAGATGCCCCTCAACTGAAGAATGGTTGCAGAAAATGTCGTACATCTACACAATGGAATATTACTCAGCAATGAAAAATAAGGAAATCATGAAATTTGCAGGTAAATGGTGGGACCTGGAAAGGATCATCTTGAGTGAGTTGTCCCAGAAGCAAAAAGACACACATGGTATATACTCACTCATATAGACATACAACATAGGAGAAACCCACTATAACCTGTGCATCTAAAGAAACTAAGCAAGAGAGAGGACCCTAACTAAAATGTCCAATCCCCATCCAGAAAGGCAAAGAGGATGGACATCAGAAGAAGAAGAAAACAGGAAACAACCTAGGAACCTACCACAGAGGGCCTCTGAAACCCTCTGCCCTACAGACTATCAAAGCAGATGCTGAGCCTGATGGGCAACTGTTGGGCAGAGTGAATGGAATTTTATGTAAGAACTGGGAAATAGTAAGAGCTGGAGAGGACAGGGTCTCCACAAGGAGAGCAACAGAACAAGAAAATTTGAGCACAGGGAACTTCCCAGAGACTCATACTCCAACCAAGGACTATTCATGGAGATAACCCAGAACCCCTGCACAGATGTAGCCCAGGGCAGTTCAGAGTCCAATTGGGTTACATAGTAATGTGAAGAGGGACTGCCTCTGACATGAACTGACTGGCCTGCTCTTTAGTCACCTCCTCCTGAGGGGGAGCAGCCTTACCAGGCCATAGTAGCGGACAATGCAGTCACTTTTGATGTGAACTGATGGACTAAGATCAGAAACGAGAGAAGAACCTCCCCTATCAGTGGACTTGGGGAGTGTCATGCATACAGAGGGAGGAGGGAGGGTGGAATTGGGAGGGGAGGAGGGAGGGGCTTATAGGGGGATGCAGAAAGAATAAAGTGTAATTGAGGAAAAAGGAAAAAATAATTCAAGAACCTTAAATGACTTTCAAAAGTGGAGGAAAACATGGAGTTAGTCAATTTACATGGCGCACGTCTCGCCCCCGGGGGCAATGGTCTCCTGAACCTACTCAGACCTCGGACACCACCACTGCCAGTTCTAGAACTGATGCAAGATGTTCCAACGAGGGGGTTAAGGCTTCTCATAATATTTCCTATAAGCCCACACCTGTTTGTTGTATCCCCCATTTTTAATCATTTTTAGCCAGATAGAGCCAAGTAATTGTGGTGATGATGCTTGCTTTTTTGCCCAATGCTGGAATGCTAGTGAATTTAGATATGCCCAGGTTACTCGCATGCCTCGCTGGGTGCCTGTGCCCCTTGATGCCTTCTGTTGTTGGTCTCCTTGGTTTGCCTGTGTTGTATATGCAAGATTAGAGTCTCACAACAGCGTAATGCAGCCATGATCATTCAGGCCTTTACAGCCATTGAAGCAGGACAGTATCCCCAAGCATGGTTGGCTACCATAAAAAGCTAAAATGTTATGCTCAGGATGCGAGGCTAAGCACTGCACTCAGGGTCAGCTGCTTTCGACCCAGAGAAGAGCAAGTCTGATTGCATGCGGGTTGATGCCCCAGGTCCCGCCTCTGAGAAAAAGGTATCGGACGGTTCTGACGCTCTTTGGGTGGATGATACCTAAATGAACATCGGTACAAAGTCCCAATTTATTTCTAATATCAGAGATCAGACCTCTACTCTTGCCTGATGTGTCTAAAACAAAAAGGGGGAAGTGTAGAGAGCTGCGTAATGCCGCGCCTTAAAGATGGAGCTGGATTCCGCCTTCCACCTTCCTGATGGTGAGTGCTCTCTGTCACAAACAACTCCACATTTGGCTAAGGCTGAGGATCTGGCTTGCTTCCATGTATGTGGACCTATCTGCATTGCCCACGTGGCACGCTGGGGTTAGCTACCCAGAGGCTATTTAAGCTGTGGGCTGGATTTCCCCAGGGTCCGATGATTGTTCAAGGTTCCTGAATAAACTGCATTGAAAAAAAAAAAAAGAAAAAATACATGGAGGGAGAAGAAGTTGTCCCCTGACTCTAGCACTCTCTCTGATATGTGTTTATATGTGCAGGTATGCAAGTATTTGTACACACAAAATAAAAAAAAATAGAAAACAGAGCAAATCTTCTGCTGTTGTTTAAGGGCTATAATACTTTTGTAGTTCAAAGAGACTGACATATTCTCCAGGAACCTACATGTTTTAAATATGTCTTATAAAGCTGAGGAGAACTTTGACTGGACTCTGGAGATAAGCAATGAAGGTAGAGGGACAGAATCTTAAACAGGGGAAAAGGCCATGGGATTCAGCTAGTGAGAAGAACCAGGGAGAAAATGCACATGAAATGCTGAGCAAGCTATTCTGTTACTGAGTTCTAAAAATAAAGCCTGAAGAGGTGGGTTGAGGCTAGCAACAACAGTTCAGGCACCATAGTAGGACATCATTGTACTACGAAAGCACAATGTTGCTATTCTCTAGTCCGAGTAGGATTATAACATCACAATGGTACTCTTTTCTAATCATAATGGCATTAGGACATCACAATAGCACTATCAGGATATCACAAAGGTATTGGGACATCACGGTGCTATTATTGGGACATCACAAGTGTATTATGACATGACAATGGTACAAGTAGGACATCACGATCAATTGTGACAGCATGATTTTGTGTTTGTGACAATACTAGAGAATTATGACATTACCATTGACTTGAGACATCACAATGGTACTATTAGTACATCACAATGCTACTATTGTGACATCAGAAGGGTGTTATGAAATAACAATGGTACTAGTATGACATCACAAGCCCATCGTGACATGAAAATCATTCGAATTTGACTTCACTAGAGAATTATGACATTATATTTTAATTGTGACATCACAATGGTAGTATTGTGATATCACAAAGGTACTATGACCTGACAATGGTACTATGCTGTAAACACAATGGCATTATGACTTCATAATGGTACAATTCGGATATCACAAGACATTTTGACTTCACAAAGTTACTATTGTGACATCACGAGGGTATTGTGAAATCACAATGATACTAGTAGGACATCACAATCATTTTGTGACATCACAATTGTACTATGACATCACAATGGTACCATTCTCTAGTCACAATGGCATTCTGATATGAGAAAGGTACTAGTGGGATATCACAAAGATATTGTGACATCACCATGCTACTATTATGATATAGCAAGGGAGAGGGAGGAAGCGGGAGGGAGGGAAAGAGATGTAGAGAGACAGAGAGTGTATGAGGGAGTGTGAGGAATAGTAAGAAGAAAGGTAGAGAGAGGAACAAAGAGAAAGAGATAGAAGAAGAGAGGTAGAGAAATGGAGAGAGGGAGGGAGAAGAGATAGAGTGTGGGAGAAAGAATTGGATTGTGAGGGAGAGAGGAAGAGAGGGAGAGAGAGGGACAGAAGAGAAAGAGAGGGAATGAGGGAGAGAGAGTGGCTGAGATAGAGGGAGAGGGAGCAAGGGTCCAGAGAGATGGAGAGAACAGCAGGTAGAGAATGAGAGGGGAGGAGATGGAGAGAAGAGAGATGAAGAGAGGGGGAGAGATAAGTAAAGAGTGAGAGATGGAGAGAGAAGGGGAGAGAGGGAGCTAAAGAGAGGGAGACAGCAGGAGAGAGGGAAAGAGAGGTAGAGAGGGAATGTATGAGGGAGAGTGAGGGATAGATAAGAAGAGAGAGAGGAACAAAGAGGGAGAGACAGAAGGAGAAAGGGAGAGAAATGGAGAGAAAGAGGGAGAAGAAAGTGTGAGAGAAAGAAATGGATTGAGACGGAGAGTGAAGGAGAGAGGGATAGAGAGACAGAAGGAGGAACAGAGAGGGGGAGACACAGGAAGAGAAGGATAGAGGGAGAGAGGGAAGGAGGGATGGAAAAGGAGAGAATGGAAGAGAGAGACACAGGGAGTGAGACAGGGGAGAGGCAGTGGCAGAGAGACACACAGAGAGGGAGAGAGAGAAGTAGAGAGAGGAGAGATGAATAGGGAGGGAGAAGGTTAAAGAGAGGTAGAGAGAGGTGGAGAGAGGAAGCGAGAGAGAGAGAGTAGTGGGAGAGAGAGGCAGAGAGATAGTGAGAGAGTAGAGAAATAGTGAGAGGGATGGAGAAAGAGGGATAGAGAGAGAGGGAGAGTGAGTGATATGGAGGAAAAGAGAGGGACAGACGGAGAGACAGGGAGAGGTTTGGAGAGAGGGATAGAAGGGGTTTGAGGAAGAGAGAGGGAGAGTGGGAGAAAGGTAGAGATAGAGGTAGAGAGGGTGTGAGAGAGAGGGTGAGGGTGGGACAGAAGGAAAGACAGGGGTAAGAGAGGGTGATTGTTGGACAAAGGGAGATAAAGGGGAGAGAGAGTGGGAGGGAGAGAAAGGGAGAAAGAGAGGAAGAGAGAGCCATAAAGGAGAAAGTGGGCAGAAGACACACAGGAAGAGAGACTCAGGAATACAGAGAGCTAGGGAAGGAGGAATGGAGGGAGAGAGGTGTAGAGAGAAGGAGGGATGGACAGAGGGAAAGAGAGGGATGATAGGAGGGAAAAAGATGGGGAGAGAGAGAAAGTGGTGGAGAGACAGCAAGAGAGCAGCAGGGAGGGAAAGAGACGCAGAGAGACACAGAGAGGAAGAGTGAGGGAGAGAGAAAGAGATAGAAAGAGAGGAGGAGAGAGGGAGAGAAGGGAGAAATAGAGAGAGAGAGATAAGAAGAGAGGAAAAGAGGGACAGAGAAGAAGGGGGACAGAAAGGGAGTGAGGGAGAGATAGAGGGATAGTGCAGGAGAGAGGGAGAGAGAGGGTGAAGGAGGAACATAGAGGAAAAGGCACAGAAAGAGAAGGACAGATGAAGAGAGGAATATAGGGAGAGAGTGGGGATAGAAAAGGAGAAAGTGGAAGAGAGGGAGGGAGAACTAGTCAGAGAGAGAGGGAGTGGGAGAGACACACTGAGACAGAGGGAGAGAAAGGGAGAGGGAGAGGGAGACAGAGGGAGACAGAGGGTGAGAGTGAGCAAGAGAGAGGGAGAGAAACAGAAAGAGAGATGAATAAGGAGAGAGAGGGTTGGAAAGAGGGAGAGAGAGAGTGGTAGAGAGGAAGAGAGAGGGGAGAGGGAGAGAGACAGATAGAGAAAGAGTGAGTGAGGGAGGGAGACAGAGGGAGAGAAGGACAGGAAGGGAGAGGGATAGAGAGAGGGAGAGTAATGGATAGGGAGGAACAGAAAGGAAGAAAGAGAGGGACAGAGGGTGAGGGAGAGAGTTGGAGAGAGGGTTAGAGAGGGGGTGCTTCAAGGAAGAGAGAGGAAGAGTGGGAGAGAGGTACAGAGAAGTAGAGAGGGATTGAGAGAGAGGGTGACGGTGGGACAGAGGGAAAGAGAGGGGGAGAGCAAGAGCTTGAGGTTGGGACAGAGGGAGACAGGGGGGAGAGAGAGAGGAGGCAGATAAGGGGAGAAAGGGGGAAAGAGAGAGAGGAAGAGAGAACCATAAAGGAGAAAGTGGGCAGAAGACACACAGGAAGATAGACTCAGGAATAGAGGGTGCTAGGGAGAGAGGAATAGAGGAAGAGAGGGAGAGAGGGAGGGAGGGAGGAGAGAGTAGGGAGAGGAGAGGGGGCAGAGGGAAAGAGAGAGACAATAGGAGGAAGAAAGAGGGAGAGAGAGAGGGAGAGTGAGGGAGAGAGAGGAGGAGAGTTGGAGAGAAGAAAGAAATAGATATACACAGAGATATAGGGAAAGAGGAAGAGAGGGACAGAGAGAGGTAGGGAGAAAGAAAGGGCATGAGAGGGAGATAGGAAGGGAGAGAGTAGGAGAGAGAGGGAGAAAGAGGAAGAGAGGAAGAAAGAGGAACAGAGAGGGAGAGAGACAGGAAGAGAAGGACAGAGGGAGAGAGTGATAGTGAGAGAGAGAGGGAGGGATGGAAAAGGAGAGAGTGGAAGAGAAGTGAGAGAGGGGGAGATGGAGAAAGGCAGAGAGAGGGAGACAGAGGGGGAGACAGGGAGAGAGAGGGAGAGTAAAAGAGTTGAGGAGATGAAAAGAGGGATAGAGGGAGAGATAAAGAGAGGGAGAGAGGGAGTCAGAGAAAGAGAGAGAGTAGGAGGGAGGGAAAGTGACGGGGAGAGGGAAACAGGGAATGCAGGAGAGAATGTGGTTGAGATAGAGGGAGAGAGAAACAAGAGGTGGAGCGACAGCAAGAGAGCAGCAGGGAGGGAAAGAGAGGCAGAGAAACACAGAGAGGAAGAGTGAGGGAGAGAGAAAGAGATAGAAAGAGAGAGGGAGAGGGGGAGAGATAAGTAGAGAAAGAGTGAGAGAGAGAGGTAGAGAGAGGGAGAAAGGAGGAACTAGGAAAAGAGAGGGAGTATATGAAGGAGAGTGAGTGTAGAGAGCTGGGGTTTGGTTGCCATGGCGCTGGCTTCCGCCCTCAAAACTGGTAAACCATTATGACCGTTGGGCAACTGTCGTCACGAGCCCAGCCCAGGGCGTCATATGGGGTGATGGGTGAGCAGCCAATCAGGGGATGATACGTCATCTCACACCATGGGTGAGCAGCCAATCAGGGAATGATACATCATCTCACACCACTCTGGTGTGAGCAGGGCATATATAAACAGCGCCACTTCGGGGCTTGGGGTCTTCCTCCTTTCATGGTTTGACTGCAATAAAGCTTGCAGCAGAAGGATCCTGTTGTCTGCCTGCATTCTTGCTGGCGAGATGATTACGCGGCTCGCAACAAGTGAGGGATAGGGAAGAAGAGAGGGAGAGGTAGAAGGAGAATGCGAGAGAAATGCAGAGAACGAGAGAGAAGAGAGAGTGTGGGAGAAAGAAGTGGAGTGAGAGGGAGAGTGAAGATAGAGGAAGAGAGGGAGAGAAAGGCAGAAGGAGGAACAGAGAGGGAGAGACACAGGAAGAGGCAAACAGAGGATGAAAAGAATAGAAGGAGAGAGAGAAGGAAGGATGGAAAAGGAGAGAGTGGAAGAGAGAGGGAGAGATAGTCAAAGGGAGGGAGCCAGGGGGAGAGGCAGTGGCAGAGAGACACACTAAGAGAGGGAGAGAAAGGGAGAGGGAAAGAGAGAAGTACAGAGAGGAGAGAAGAATAGGGAGGGAGAAGGTTAGAGAAAGGGAAAGAGAGGGAGAGAGAGGAGGAGAAAGGAAGGGAGAGGGAGAGAGTGGGAGAGAGAGGCAGGGAGATAGGTAGAGAAATAGTGAGAGAAGGAAGGAGACAGAGGGAGAGAAGGAGATGAAGGGAGATGGAGAGTGAGCAATATAGGGGAAGAGAGAGTGACAGAGGGAGGGAGAGGGAGAGATTTGGAGGGAGGGAAAGAGGGGGTGTGAGGAAGAGAGAGGGAGAGTGAGAGAGAGGTAGAGATAGAGGTAGAGAGGGAGTAAGAGGGAGGGTGAGGTTGGGACAGAGGGGGAGAAAGGGTGAGGGTGGGCCAGAGGGAGCTAGAGGCAGTGAGAGAGAGGGAGGGAGAGAAAGAGAGAGGAAGAGAGAACCATAAAAGAGAAAGTGGGCAGAAGACACACAGGAAGAGTGACACAGGAATAGAGAGAGCTATGGAGAGAGGAATAGAGGGAGAGAGAGAAGGAGAGAGGGAAAGAGAGGGATAATAGGAGGGAGAGAGAGAGGGAGAGTGAGGGAGAGGAGGAAAGCGGGAGAGGAAGGAGAAATAAAGAGACAGAGAGAGAGAAAGTGAGCTATAGAGAGAGGGAGGGAGAAAGAAAGGAATAGAGTGAAAGAAAGAGGGAAGGATGAATATAGAGGGAGAGAGAGGGATGGATGGAAAAGGAGAAAGTAGAAGAGAGGGAGTGAGAGCTAGTTAGAGGGAGAGAGGCACAGAGAGTGGGAGAAAGACACACAGAAACAGAGGGAAAAAAGGGAGAGGGAGAGAGAGAGGGAGACAGGAAGAGAGCAGAAGACAGATGGAGAGAGAGGGAGAAAGAGGGTGAGACAGAGGAAGAGTGTGAGAGAGAGAGAGGGAAGGAGAAAGAGGCATAGGGAGGGAGAGTGAGAGTGTTGAGGAGAGGGATAGAGGGAGAGATAGGGAGAGGGAGAGAAATAGAGAGGGAGCTAGAGAGAGGGAGAGAGTGCTAGGGAGGGAAAGATAGAGAGAGGAAGAGAGGAAGCACGAGGGAGCGAGAAGGAGAAAGATAGAGAGAGGGAGAGATATAGGTAGAGAAAGTGGGAGAGAGGGAGGGATAGGGAAGAAGAGATACAGAGTGAGGAAGAGAGGAACAAATAGGGAGAGATAGAAGGAGAGAGGGAGGGAGAAGGAGAGAGGTTGAGGGAGAAAGAAATGGAGAGAGATAAGGAGAGAGACTGAGAGAGGGAGACAGAGCAAGAGAGAAATGGAGGGGAGAAAGAAAAGAAGGAGAGATTTTCAGATAGAGGCAGAGAGGTAGTAAGGGAGTGAGAGAAAGGGAGAGAGCTCGAGGGCAGGAAAGAGAGGGAGAGAGAGATAGAGAGAGATGGAGAGAGAAAGAGTGAGGGATAGAGGAAGAGAGAAGGAGAGAGGAGAGAGGAAGAGAGAGAGGCAGACAGAGTGATAGAGATAGAGGGAGAGGAAGAAAGGGAAGGAGAGGGAATGAGGGAGAGATAGTGGTTGAGATGGAGAGTGGGAGGGAGGGAGAGAGAGAGACAGACACAGAGACAGAGACAGAGATGGAGAGAGTGTTAGGGAGGGAAAGAAAGGGAAAGAGGTGGAGAGAGAGGGAGAGAAAGAGTGAGGGTGAGAGGGAGAGTGAAGGAGAGAGGACGAGAGGGAGAGGGGATCTAGAGAGAGAGCCAGGGAGAGAGATAGAGAGGAAGGGAGACACACAGTGAGAGACACTGAGAGAAAAAGAGAGTGAGAGGGAGGGAGAGAGAGAGGATGAGGTGTAGACAGATTGAGGAAGAAAGAAATGGAGTGAGAGGGAGTGAGAGGAAGAGAGGGGGAGAGAGGGAGAAAGAGGGAAAGAGAGACTGAGATAGAGGGAGAAAGACAGAGAGGGTGAAAGATAGAGAAAGAGTGATAGAGGAATGGAAAGAGAGGGAGGAAGAGGGAGAGAGCGAGAGAGGGAAAGGGAGGAACAGAGGAAGAGTGAGGAAGAGAGTGACAGAGGGAGAGGGGGACAGAAAGCAGTAAAGAGGAAGAGAGGGTGAGAGAGAGAGAGAAATAGAGAAAGAGGGAGAGAGGCTGAGAGAGGGAGAGAGATAGAGAAAGAGGGAGAAAGTAAGGAAGAGAGAGGGAGAGGGAGGAACAGAGAGGAAGAGAGGGGCAGAGGGAGAGGGAAAGAGAGCAGCAGCTAGAGAGAGGGAGAGAGAGTTGGAGATAGAGGGAGAGAGAGGAAGAGAGTGGGGGAGACAGAGTGATAGAGGGAGCTAGAGAAAGGGAGAAAGCAGGAGGGAAGAAAAGAGAGGGAGAGATGGGGAGAGAGAGTGAGAGAGGGAGGGAGAGAGAGGGAGAGAGAAAGGGAGAGACAGAGGCAGACAGATGGAGAGAGAGAGAAGTAGATAGAGGAAGAAAGAGGGAGAGTTAGAGTAAGAGAAAGCCATAAAGGAGAAAGTGTGCAGAAGACACACAGGATGAGAGACACAGGAATAGAGGGAGCTAGGGAGAGAGGAATAGAGGGAGAGAGGGATGGAGGGAGGGAGAGGAGAGGGGTAGAGATAAGGGGAAAAGAACAGAGGGAAAGAGGCAGGATAGGAGCAAGAAAGAGGTAGGGAGAGAGAGAGTGGGAGAGAGAAGGGAGGAATAGAGAGACAGAGAGAGATAGGGCAAGAGGAAGAGAGGGACGGAGAGAGGGAGGGAGAAATAAATGGAGTGAGAGGGAAAGAGTAGGAGAGAGAGGGAGAGAGAGGAAGAAGTAGGAAAATAGAGGGAGAGACACATGAAGAGGACAGAGTGAAAGAGGAATAGAGGAGGAGAGAGAGGGAGGAATGGAAATGGACAGGGTGGAAGAGAGGGAGGGGGACCTATTCAGAGGGGGAGATGCACAGGGAGAGAAGAAGTGGGAGAAAGACACACTGAGAAAGAGGGAGAGAAAGGGAGAGGGCAAGAGGAGGAGACAGGAAGAGAGTAGAAGAGAGATAGAGAGGGGGAAGGGAAAAAAGACAGAGACAGGGAGACAGAGGGAGAGACAGAAGGAGAGAGAGAGAGAGGAAGAGTGAGAGAGAGAGAAAGAGAGGAGATAGAGGGGAATAGGGAGGAAGAGGGAGAGTGTTGAGGAGAGGGAAAGAGAAGGATAGAGGAGAGATAGAGAGACAGAGGTAGAGAGGGAGCTAGAGAGAGGGAGAGAGGGAAAGAGGGGGAGAGGGTGGTTGAGATAGGGGAGAGAGGTAGTGAGGGATCTAGAGAGAGAGAGAGCTGGAGCACAGGAAAGAGGGAGAGAGAGGGACAGAGTCAGAGGGAGATGAAGAGAGGAATAGTGAGGGAGAGAGGGAGAGAAGGAGAGAGTGGTAGAGAAGAGAGAAGGGGACAGAGAGAATGAGGGGGAGAGAGGGAAAGAGAGGGAATGAGGGAGAGAGTAGATGAGGTAGAGGGAGAGAGGAGGCTAGGGAGTGTGAGAGAGCAGCAGGGAGGGAAAGAGAGGCAGAGAGAGATGGAAAGGAAGAGTGAGGGTGAGAGGGAGAGAGAGGGGGGGAATAGATTAAGTAGAGAAAGAGTGAGAGGAATCGAGAGATGGAGAGAGGGAGAGAGAAAGATGCAGACAGAGGGAGAGAGAAGGAGATAGAGGGAGACAGAGGGAGAAAGAGAGAGGTAGAGAGAGCCATAAAGGAGAAAGTGGGTGAGAGACATACAGGAACAGAGACACAGGAATAGAGGAATCCAGGGAGAGAGGAATAGAGGGAGTGAGAGAGGGAGGGAGAAAGAGGGAGAGGGTGGGAGATGGTTGGAGAGAGAAAGGAGGCCAGAGGGAGAGAGAAAGGGAGAGTGAAGAGATGTGGATAGTAGGAGAGAGATAGGGAGAGAGGAAGAGAGAGAGAGGATAGATGTACAAAGAGGGCATGAGGGGATAGATATGGAGAGAGGGATGAAGGAGTCTGGTGAATGGAGTTTTGCCTCCTGGCCTTGGCAGACATGTTTCTCACTTAAAGTTCAGTTTCTCAGAGACTGACCTTGGCAACTTTTCCAGTGGGTGTTCTGTTCATGACAACTAGATAACAAACTCCGTGCAACCCTTGGGACCAGACAGTAAACTTTGTGTAACCTTGAGTGAATCCTCGGATGCTTTGCCAAGATGAGGTGTTACCATGAGAAAATTGCTTGTGATCCTTTGCTTTATAAGTGCTGCTTGTATGTTTAGTAAAAGGCACCTTAATCAGAAACCTTGACTTGGTGTCTTCCTTGTGTTGTCTGTCTCCACCCCCCCCACCCCCACAGCTCTCACTCAGGCAGTATTCAGGTGTTGCTGCAGGCAGTAACAGAGGGAGAGTGGGAAAGAGAGAGGGAGACAGAGGGAGACACAGGGTGAGAGTGAGTGAGAGGAAGAGAAAGAGAGAGAGGAATAGGGAGGGAGAGATTTGGAGAGAGGGAGAGAGAGGGAGATAGAGGAAGAGAGAGGAAGAAGGAGAGAGAGGGAGAGAGAGATGGAGAGAAAGAGTTGAGAGAGGGAGGGATACAGAGGGAGAGAAGGAGAGGAAGGGAGAGGGATAGAGAGGGAGAGTGAGGGATAGGGAAGAACAGAGAGGAAGAGAAAGGGGGACAGAGGGAGAGGGAGAGAGTTGGAGAGAGGGGGTCGAGGAAGAGAGAGGAAGAGAGGGAGAGAGGTAGAGAGAGGTAGAGAGGGAGTGAGAGAGAGGTTGTGGGTAGGAGAGAGGGAAAGAGGGGTTGAGAAAGAGAGGGTGAGGGTAGGACAGAGGGAGACAGGGGGAAAGAAAGGGAAGGGAGAAAGGGAGAAAGAGAGAGAGGAAAAGAGAGCCATAAAGGAGAAAGTGGGCAGAAGACACACAGGTAGAGACAGGAAGAGAGGGAGCTAGGAAGAGAAGAAAGAGGGAGAGAGGGAGGTAGGGAAGAGAGAGGGGGAGAAAAGGAGAGAGGGACAGAGGGAAAGAGAGGGACAATAGGAGGGAGAAAGAGGGAGAGTGAGGGAGAGAGAGGAGGAGAGATGGAGAGAAGGGAGAAAGAGAGAGATAGGGAGAGAGGAACTGGGGTATAGAGAGAGGGAGGGAGAAAGAAAGGAAGAAAGAGAGAGTAGGAGAGAGGGAGAAGGAGGAACAGAGAGGGAGAAAGACAGGAAGAGAAGGACAGATGGAAAGAGAGGGGAAGGGATGGACAAGGAGAGAGTGGAAGAGAGAGAGGGAGAGAGACTCACAGGGAGAGAGACACAAGGAGAGGGTGAGAGAAAGAGAGAGAGGGAGAACATGGAAAGAGAGAGGGAGACAGAGTGGGAGACAGAAGGAGAGAGTGGAAGAGAGAGAGGGAGAGACTCACAGGGATAGAGACACAGGAGAGAGAGAGAGAGAAAGAGAGAGGGGAGAGGGAGAAAGACAGAGAGGGAGACAGAGGGAGAGACAGAAGGTGAGAGGGAGAGAGGAGAGAAATTGAGAGATGGAGACATAGAGGGAGAGGAAGAGAGAGGGAGAGACAGAAGCAAATAGAGGGAGATAGAGGGAGATATAGGGAGACAGAGCCATAGAAGGAGAAAGCAGGAGGGAGACATACATGAAGAGAGACAGAGGAACAGAGTGAGCCAAGGAGAGAGGAATAGTAGGAGAAAGAGAGAGAGAGAGATAGAGAGAAGGAGAGAGGGGGAGAGAAGGACAGAGGGATTGAGAGGGAGAGAAAGACAGAGGGAGAGAGGGAGGGAGATGGTTGGAGAGAGAGAGGGAAAGTGAGGGAGAGAGAAGAGGGGGAACGAGAGAAGAAGAGAGGAAGAGAGGAGAAAAAATGGAGAGATAGGGAGAGAGGAAGAGAGAGGGAGAGATAAAGAGGGAAAGAGAGGAAGAGAGATGGAGAGAGAGAGGGAGGGAGAGAATGAGGGAGAATGGGAGTGAGATGCAGAGAGGGAGAGAGGGGGGAAAGATTAACCAAGTGGGGGAGTGAGAGGAAGAGGAGGACAGAGGGAGAGAGGGATGGAGGGATGGACAAGGAGAGAGTGAAAGAGAGAGGGTCACAGGAAGAGAAACACAGGGAGAGAAAGGGAGAGGAAGAGAGAGTCACACTGAGAGAGAGAAAGAGTGACAGAAAGAGGGAGACAAGGAGAGAGATGGGGAGAGGGAGAGAGAGAGGGAGAGATAGAAGTAGAGATAGAGGGAAAAAGCATGAGGCAGGGAAAGAGGGAGGGAGAGAGAAAAAGAGAGGAAAACGAGGGAGAGGGAGATAGAGAAAGGGAGAGTGAGGTATAGGGAGGAATAGAGAGAGGGAGTGAGAGAGAGGGAGATAGAGGGAGACAGAGGGAGAGAGAGAGGGAGTAGGAGAATGTGGGAGAGAGAGAGTGACAGAGTGAAAGAACAGGAGAATGGGAGAGAAAGAAGGAAAGAGAGGGAGGGAGACAGTGGGAGAGAGAGGGAGAGAGAGAGTGAGGGAGAGAGAAGAGAGGTATATCAAGAGGGATAGAGGAAAGAAATGGAGAGAGATAGTGTGATAGGGAGAGTAAAAGAGAGGGAGAATGGGAGGGAGACAGTGGGAGAGAAAGAGGAAGAGAGAGGGAAGATAGAGGGAGAGAGAGGGTGAGAGGAACAAAGATGAAGAGAGAAAGGAGAGGGAGAGATATGCAGATATGTAGAGAGGGAAAGAGAGAGGGAGGAAGAAAGAGGAAGAGAGGGAGAGAATGTGAGGGAGATAGAAGGGGAAAGAAAGGGAGGGAGAGGGAGGGGGCGAAAGGTTGTAAAAGGGAACGAGAGAGGGAGAAGGAGGAACAGAGGGAGAGAGACAGGAAGAGGACAGAGGGAGGAATAGAGAGAGAAATGAACAAGGAAAGAGTAGAAGAGAGGGAGAAAGTCACAGGGAAAGAGACACAGTGAGAGAGTTTGAGGGAGAGAGAGAAGGAGACATAGAGAGAGAGGGGGAGAGGGATAAACAGAGGGAGACAGAGGGAGAGACAGAGGGTGAAAGGGAGGGAGAATGGGAGAGAGGGTGAGAGAGGGAGAAAGCAAGAGAGAGAGAAGGAGAGAAGAGGGAGTGAGAGGGAGGGGAAGAGAAACAGAGAGGGAGAGAGGTAGAGATGGAGAAAGGGAGAGACTGAGTGAGCAAGAGGGTGAGAGAGGGAGAGATGGAAAGAGAGGGAGGGGGAGAGAGCGAGAGAGAGCGGAATCAAGGGAAAGAGAGAAAGGGAGAGAGGGAGAGCGGTAGAGAAAGCTAGAGAGGAAGGAAGAGAGAAGGAGAGAAAGGAGCTAGAGGAAGAGAGGGAGAGAGAGAGGAAGAGAGGGACAGAGGGAGAGAGAGTGGTAGGGACTGAGAAGGAAAGAGAGAGAGAGATGGAGTGAGAGGGAGAAAGAAGGAGAGAGGGGGAGAAAGGGGAAGTGAGGGAGAGAGAGGGAGCAAGAGAAGGAGAGTGGGACAAAGAAAGGGACAGATGGAGAGAGAGAAGAGAGAGGGAGAGAGATAGGGATAGCTGGAGAGAGAAAAGGAGAGTGCAGGAGAGAGGGAAAGAGAGGGGGAGAGAGAGAGGGAGAAAAGAAGAGAGAGGGAGAGGGAGAGTCTGAGGAAAAGATGAGCTAGGGAGGGAGAGAGAGGAGAGAGGATGAAAGAGGGAGTGAGAGGGAGGAGGAACAGAGAGGGAGAGAGTTGAAGAACATGAGAGAGAAATAGAAGTGGAGAGAGAGGGATGGAGAGGGAGAGTCACAGGGAGAGAGACACACGGAGAGAGAGGGAAAGAGGAAGAGAGGGAGAGAGGGATAGAAGGAGAGACAAAGGAAGAGAGGAAGTGAGAAAGGGAAGGGAGATAGAGAGGAGACAGGAAAAGAGAGGGGAGAGGGAGAGAGAAGGAGATCAAGGGCAGAGAGGTAGAGAAGACAGATTCTTTTGAAGAAATTAGAACCTGGGTTTGGGTAGTCCCTTTGACAGGCTGGAGACCACCCCGGTCATGTCTGGCCCCTGGGAGGATGTGAGGGGGCCATGATTAGAGCGCACTGGCAGCAAATGGGACAGACTGAGGAGGAAACCCCTAATTAGATCAGTTTCCTTGCATCTGGAGGCAACAGCCATTCACCCACACAGTCTTTAAACCAACATCTCCCTGCTGTGTGCAATCAGGGGTCTGTCAGTCATACTCTGAGACACTCTGCACCTAGCACCTCAGGGCAGAGACACTTAGTGGGCGTGGGTGCAGGGAGCCCTGGGGACAGTGAGAGGAAAGGGAAAAGGACACAAAGATGACAGGAGCTCATCACGAAGGTCAAGAGAGCCCCCTAACCAGGGTAAAGATGGGGGCCGGGCTGGTGGCCTCATCCAGAGACTAGGCAAGGACCCCACCCAGGCCCCTTAATGTGATGTCGCAACCTCAGCCTTCTGTGCTCACTGTGCTTGTGGACGAGGAGGCAGCATGGCACATGGACTCACTGGCAGCCTCTTGATAACTTCCCATAGTGGGCACACCTGGCTCAGTCCTGCTGCAACCTAATGAGCTGGAGTGGGTGGGAAAGGGGGCTCCCCTTCTGTGAGGGACAGGCAAGGGGGAATGGAAGGGAGGGGTGGGGCTATACCACTGAACAATAAATTGAATAAAAAATAAATTAATAAATAAAGTAAAATTAAATAAAAAGTAAAATTAAATAAAATGAAGTAAAGTAAAATACAATACAACACGACACAATACAGTACAATACAATGCAATACAACACAACAATTTCTGGGTGGTGGTGAGGACAGCCCTGCAGTTGCCATCATTGTGGCTTCTACCCTGAACATGAGGATGTGTGATTCCCCAAACCCCGTCTGCCATGGATCAGCATGAAGCCCCAACAATAAGAATGATGAGGTGAGCTTGATGTGTGTATGACTGGCAGCCCCGTGTCTTTAGGTACACACACATACCCTGTCTCTAGCTCTTTAGTGGCAGGGGTGGCTGCTCACACAGTGGTCCGTCCATCCGCTGTGCTCTCCATGCTCCCAGGGACTGAGGCTCTTCCTCTGGTCTGTCATTGGTTGCCCACCCTCCCCCGCCATGTCCCTGGCCTCACAAGAGCGGCTTCGATGGTGGAAAAATGAACCCCAGGCTTGTACAGCAGCTTGCACCCACACACACTGGAACAGCGCAGTCTGGATTAATGCTTCTCTGGAACCCTGTGGCCAGTTTCTGGGACACTTTTATTCCATGGGAAGGAGGATCAGCTCTCTAAAGCCAGTGTTGGTGCCCTGCACACCAGTGAGATGGGGTTAAACAATAATGTTGTCACCACACTGACACTTACTCAGAGTTCAGTTCAGATGGATTTGGGAAACTTTTCTCCCCGATGTTCCTCCTCTGAGGAGGAAAAAGCCATCCCCCAGCACCTTCATTTTCTGTTTTACGTGCATCCCTTGTCCCTCACCATTGGTGAATCAGGATGACCAAATGCGTTTGTCTGTTTATGTTTGTAGAACAGCCTACACTGAAGGCCTATAGTTTGCTTTGCACTTCCCTGAGTGGCTTCAGTGACAGAAGTGTGCAGAAGCGACAGCTCTGGAAAACTGGAAAATCTATGCTAGATGTTCAAAAATATTTCACTTTTACTCTAGAGTAGCTTCTATCAACACATGTTTATTTGATAGGGATCTTTATAGGGTCAGTATTTAGATCTCTATCGTGTGTCTGTGTAGGTATGTGTGTATGCATGCATGTCCAATCTATCAGTCTTTATATATCTACAACTATCTACAAGTATCTACAAATATCTACAAGTATCATATATCCTTCATCTATCATGTTCTATCTGTCATCTCTCTCTATCTATCATCTATCATTCATCTACCTATAATCTATCCCTATCATCTATCTATTATATATCTATTATCTATCATCTATCTATGTCTCATCTATCTGTATCTAATCTATCTATCTATGTATCTATGTATCTATGTATCTATCCATCTATCTATCTATCTATCTATCTATCTATCTATCTATCTATCTATCTATCTATCTCTCTATCTGTCTATGAAGGCAATTTATTAGAGTGACTTACAGTTTGTAGCTCAGCATTTCCAACAATGGCTGTCTACCAAAAGAATGTCTAAGAACACAGTAGGTCTTCTGGAAAAAAAATGCTGCATGTCACAGCCAGATGGCAGTATATTCTGCAATCGAAAAGTGAGCATCAATGCCAGTTAGGGAGTGGACTGCTATAGGAGTGAGCAGAAGCAAACAACGATGACAAGCTTCGGTCTGTGTCCCTTTTGTAGGCCACCAGCACATGTGTGGTCTAGATTAAAGGGGGCTGCTTATCTCAAATGATGTCTATTTAACGTCATAACTCTTTACCTCAGAGATGTGACTGAGAAATGAGTCTTTGTGTTTCAAGAAATTTCAAAAAGGAACCAAACCCTCAGAGATATCACTGGTCCCTTAGTTTCAGATGTGGTCAGGTGGACAACCACGAATGGTCTACACCTTGTTCTAGTATGCCATAGCGGCTGTTTGGTACATGACTCAATGATGAACTGATCTTAAAGACATCACTCTGAGATCTCACATGTGCCCATTGGAGCCTGGTCATTGCTCTGGAACTGTCACCTCGGCCTGGTACTCATGGCAACATAAGCGTGTTCAAGTGGCTCACTGTGTAAACATGGCAGAGTTGGTGGCCGATAGAGATGCCCTGAGGAAACTTGATGCTGGGCCCTTAAACAGCTCCCCAGGCTCTCCAGTTCAAGGGCACATGTGCTTCTCATGACGGATAGTTCTATTTTGTGGGCACATTAAAGTGGTGTGCGGCCGGGGAAGAGGGTATCAGGGATGGGCATCATAGATGTCTGCCTTCAGCTGGACCTGGGTTATGGTTAGGATTAGGGTTAGAGTTTGGTTTTAGTTTATTTTTAGAGTTTCGTTTAGTGTTTGGGTTTGGTTTAAGGATATATTTAGGAAGTGCCTACTTAGGGTTAGGTTTAGGGTTAGGGTTTGGGTTAGGCTTCAGGATAGGTTTAGTTTTAGAGTTAGGGTTAGGGTTAGGGCTAGGGTACAGATTTGTGTTTGGGTTAGGGTTAATTTTCTCTTTAAGTTAGGGTTAGGGTTCAGGTTCGGGTTAAGTCTAGGTTTCCGGTTTGTGTTCAGGTTAGGGTTAGGTTTAGGATTAGGGTTAGGATTAGGTTTAAGGATAGGGTTTCTGTTAGGGTCCAGGTTAGGGTTCAGTTTAGGATTGGTATTAGGGTTAGTGTTAGAAGTAGGTGTAGTGTTAAGGTTCAGGTTACGGTTAGGGTTCATTTTCGGGTATGGTTAAGTAGGTGTAGTGTTAAGGTTCAGGTTACGGTTAGGGTTCATTTTCGGGTATGGTTAGGCTAAGGTTCTGGTTCTGGTTAGGTTTAGCATTAGTGTTAGGGGTATGGTTATGGTTAGGTTTAGGGTTCAGGTTAGGGTCCGGGTTAGGTTTTAGGATTGGTTAGGTTTAGTGTTAGGGTTTGGGACAGGGTTAGGTTTAGGGTTCAAGTTGGGATTAGGTTTGGAATTAATATTAATGTTAAGGTTACATTTAGGGTTAGGTTTGGAGTTAGCATAAGCGTTAGGGTTAAGTTTAGGTTTATGGTTAGGATTAGTGTTGATGTTGGGTTTAGGGTTCAAGTTGTGGTTATGGTTATAGTTAGGGTTCAGATTCAGTTTAGGGTTAGGGAGGAGAAAAGGCATGAGGGAGGAACGATTAGGGAGGAAAGATGCAGGAGGAGAGGTGAGGAAAAAAAAATGAAGGAGGAGAGAGAAAAAAGGAGGAATGAGATAAGAGGAATGAGAGCAGAGGAATGAAAGAAGGGAGATGAGGGAGGAGTGAGGAGTAATGATAAAGGGGAGAGGAGGGAGGAGGTAGATGCGAGGGAAGAGGGATGAGGGAGGAGAGATAAGGGAAGACAGAGGAAGGAAAAGGAGGGAGTGATGAGGGAGTATATATGAGGGTTGAAGAATGAGGGGGAAGAGATGAAGGAAGAGGCAGGAGAGAAGACGGAGGAGGGAGGAGATATGATGGAGGAGAGTGGAGGGAGGAGGAAAAGAGGGAGGATAGAGGAAGAGAAAATATGAAGGAGGAGGGATTAGGAAGGAAGAAAGAGAGGAGAGATGAAGAAGAACACAGGAAAGGAAGGATGAGGGAGGAGGGATAATGTCATAGGCATGAAGTAGGTGACAAGATGGAGAAGAGAGGAGATATGAGGGAAGAGAGGATGGCAGAGGGATGAGGAATGAATTATGAGGGAGCAGATTTCAGGGAGGAGAAATGAGCTAGGAGGGTTGAGGAGAGGTGATGAGGGAGGAGGAATGGGGAGGAGGGAAAAGTGAGGAGGAATGAAGGAGGAAAGATGAAGGAGAAGTATGAGGGAAGAGTGAAAAGAGAAGATGGAGGAGGGATTAGTGATGTGGGAGGAGAGAGGATGGAGGAGCCATGTGGGAGAACAGTGTAGGGGGGAGTGCTTAGAAAGTTAGGATGAGTGAGGAGGGATGAGGGACAAGATATGAGGGAGGACAGATTTGGGAGTAAAGATGAGGGAGGATAGAGGAGGAAGGAGGAATGAGGGAGGAGACATGAGGGAGGATAGATGAGGGTGAGAGAGGAGGAGGAAGGATGAGGAAGGAGGGAGGAGAGATGAGGGATGATAGATCAGGAAGGAGAGAGATGAAGGAGGAGAGATGAGATCATAGGGATGAGAAAGGAGGGATAAGGGTGCAGGGAAGATGAAGGAGGGATGGTGGAGGAGGGAGGAGGAATAATGGAGGAAGGAAGAGAGAGGAGAGATGAGAGAGGAGAGATCAAGTGGGAGTGATTAGGGAGGACATATGTGGGAGGAGGGATAAGGAGAGATGAGTGAGGAGGGAGGAAGTATGAGGGAGGAGAGATGAGGGAGGAAAGATGATGGAGGAGAAAGGAGGGAGGATAAATGAGTTTGGAAGGATAACAGAGGATGGAGGAGAGAAAAGAGATGAGGGAGGAGAGAAATTAGGGAGGGATGAGGGAGAAAGGTAGAGGGATGAGAGATGATGAAGGATTGATCAGAGAAGAGGGTAGAGAGAGAAGAGAACAGGGAGGAAAGAGTGGAGATGAGGGAAGAGTGAGGAAGGAGGAGGGATAAAAGAAAAGGGAGGAGGGATGATGGATGAGGAGAGATAACGGAGAAGTGATGAGGGAGGAGGGATGAAGGTGGAAGGATGTGGGATTAGCTATGACAGATGAGGGAGGAGATATGAGTTCAGAGGGATGAGGGATGAGAGATGAAGGAAGAGGAAGAAGAGAAGAGGGAGGAGAAATGAGGGAGGAGGGAATATGAAGGAGAGATGAGGAAGGAGGGAGGAGAGATGAGGGAGGAGTGATGAAGGAGAAGGGATGAGATGGGTGGGAAGAGGGATAATGGACAAAGGAGGAAGTCGGAGGAATGATGCAGGTGAGATGAGGGAGGAGGGAGCAAGGAAGAAGGAGGAGACAGGAGGGAGTAGAGATGAGGGACCTGGTATGATGGATGTGGGAGTATGGATGAGGGATGATGAAAGAGTGACGGGGAGGAGGGATGAGGGAATAAGGATAAGGAAGAAGGGAGAATGAAGGAAGAATATGACAGAGGGAAGAGGGAATAGGGGTAAGGGAGGAGGGATGAGAGAAATGGGAGGAAGGAGTATTGATGAGGGAGGAAAGATGAAGTAGGAGGGATGAGGGAGGAGGATTGAGGGAAGAGAAATGAGGGAAGAGAGATGAGGGATGAGAAATGAGTAAGGAGGAATTACAGATGAGTGATGGAGAGGAGTGATTAGTGTAGAGGGAGGTGGGAGGAGAGATGAGAGAGGCTGTATGATGGGTGAGAGTGTATGGATTAGAGATGAAGGAGTGATGAGGAAGGAGGGATGAAAGAAGAGTTATAATAGAGGAGAGATGAGGGAGGAGGGAAGAAATAGGAAGGATGAGGTTGAAGGTATGATGAAGGAGGGAGGAGGGAGGATAAAACAGGCAGGAGGGATGAAGCAAGAGGTATAGGGAGGTTGGATGTGGGTGAGGGGGTTGGGAGAAGGGAGAAGAGTGAAGGAACAAAGAAGGAAGTTGAAGTGAAGAGAAGAGAGATGATGGAGGTTGGATGTGGGAGGAGAGTTGAGGGAGGAAGAAAAAGAGACAAGGGAGGAGGGAGGTGAGAGAAGGGAGGAGAGAAGAGGAGGGATGATGGATGAGGGGAGTGGAGGACTGATGAGGAGGCGGGATGAATGAGGAGAGATGAGGGAGAAGGGAGAATTGATGACAGAGGAGTAATGAGCGAGAAGGGAGGAGGGACAAGGTTTGAGGCAGATGGGAGGAGATATGAGGGAGGAGAGATGAGAAAGGATTGATGAGGGAGGAGGAATGAAGGAGGAGAAATGACAGACGAGGGATGAGGGAAGTGGGATAAGGGAGGAGATTAAGGGAGGAAGGGAAGGAAGAGGGAGGAGAGAAGTGGGTGGAGGAATGAGGGATGAGAGAAGATGGAGGAGGGAGGAGAGATGAGTGAGGATGGATCAGGGAGGAGGTATGGGAGAGGTGGATGAGTTTATAGGGATGAGAGAGGTAAGATGAAGGAAGAGGGTTGAGGGAAGGGTGAGGAGGGATGTTGGAGGACGGAGGAGGAATGAGGGAGGAGGGATGAGGAAGGAGAGACATGTAGGCATTGTGGGGGTGGATGGTTAATGGATGAGGGATGATAGAGGAGAGAGGAGGGAGGATGGAAAACTGAGGAGGGAGGAGGTAAAAGGGAGGAGGTAGAAAGGAGAGATGAGGGAAGAAGGAGGAGGGATGAGAAAGGAGGGATGAAGGAGGAGAGATGAGGGAAGAGGAATGAGGGGGTAGGAATGAGACAGGAGGAAGGAGAGATGGGGCAGAAGAGATGAGGGAGGAAGGAAGATGGTGGATGAATGAGGGAAGATGGAGGAGGCTGGAGAGATAAGGGAGGAGGGAGTATGGATGAGAAAGGAGGGATGATGGAAGAGAGATGATGGATGAGGAATGAGGGATGAGGGAGTAGAGAGGAGAGATGTGGGAGCAGGAATGAAGGAAAAGTGATAAAGGTTGAGGAATGGAGGAGTGATGAGGGAAGGGTGATGAGAGAGGAGGGATGAGGGAGGTTGAATGAGGGAGGAGGAATAATGGAGTAGGGATGAGAGAGGAGAGATGAGGGAGGAAGGATGAAGAAAAATTGATGAGTGTGGAGGAATGAGGGAGGAGCAATGAGGAAGAGTGATAAGGCAGGAGAGATGAGGGAGGAGGGATGATGGATTAAGGAGTCTAGATGAGGTATGAGGAAGGAGGTATAAGGAAGAAGGGAGGAGGTACACTGGAGGAGAGATGAGGGAGTGATGAGATAGGAGGGATGAGGTTGGAGGAAAAATGCAGAAGGGATGAGGGAAGAAGAATGAGGAGCATAGTTAAGGCTCAGGGATGATGGAGGAGTGAGGAAGGAGAAGGGATAAAGTAGGAGGATGAAGCGAGGAAAGATGATGAAGGAGGGCTGTGGGAGGAGGGCTCTGGGAGGAGGGCAAAGAGAGAAGGGGTGGGGAAGGAGGGAGAAAGGATGAGGGATGAGAGAGGAAGGATGAGGGAGGAGGGAAGAGGAATGAGGAAGAAGAGAGGAGGGAGGAAAGAAGAAGAAGGAAGTGTGAGGATGGATGGATGATGGATAAAGGATGAGGGAAGAGGGATTTAGGAGGAAGCATGAGGGAGGTGGTTTGAGTGAGGACTGATGAAGGAGAGAGATGTGGAGTGATGAGGGTGGAGGTATGATGGAAGACAGATAATGGAGGAGAGATGAGGGAAGAGGAATGAGAGAGAAGGGAAGACAGAGGAGGGAAGAGGAATAAGGAAATATGGAGGAGGGAGAAGGAAGGAGAGAGGAGGGAAGAGGGATGGGGAAGTAGGAAAGAGGGAGGAGAGATAAAGGATGTGGCATAAGGAAGGAGGGAAGAGGGATAATGGAGGAGGGCGGAGGGATAAGGAGGTGGGAAGAGGGAGGAGGAATGAACGGGGAGGGATTATGGGGAATGGATGATGTAGGTAGGAACATTCTGGAAGGATGGGGAAGAAGGAGGAGGGTGGAGAGATGAGGGAGGAGGGAGAATTGATGAGAGGAGTGAGGATGGATGAGGGAGGAGAGAAAAGGGAGGACAGATGATGGAATACAGATGAAGGAGGAGAAATGAGGGAGGATGGTTGAGTGAGGAGGAATGAGGCAGGAGAGATGAAGGAGTAGGGAAAAGAGAAGGGATAATGGAGGGAGAATGAAGTTGGAAGAATGATAGAGGTGAGTTGAAGGAGGAGGTATTGGGAAGGAGGGAAGAGGGAGTATGGAGTATGGAGGAAGGAAGAGGGATAAGGGTGGAGAGATGAGGGAAGAAGGATGCTGGAGTAGAGATGAGGGAAGAGGGAAATGGATGAGGGAAGATGATTTGGGTAGTAGATAGGAGGGAAGATGGAGGTGGGAAGAGAGAAGAGGGAGGAGGGAAGTGAGAAGTGAGATGGAGGGGTAAGGATGATGGAATTGAGATGAGGAAGGAGAAATCAGGGAGGATGGATGAGTGAGGGCTGAGGGAGCAGAGATGAAGAGTAGGGATGATGGAGTAGGGATGAGGGAGGAGAGATGAGGCAGGAGGGATAATGGATGAGGGAGTGTGGATGAGGGATGAGGATGGAGGAATGAGGGAGGTGGGATGAGTAAGCAGTTATGATGGAGAAGAGATGAGGGAGGAGGGAGGAGATAAGAGGGATCAGGTTGTAGGGATGATGAAGGGATGAGGGAGGAAGGAAAAGGCAGGAGGTATGAGGCAAAAGTTTTGAGTGAACCTGGAAGAGGGTGAGGGATGATGGTCGAGGGAAGAAGGTGAAGGGATAAAGCAGGAAGGTGAAGGGGGGTGAGATGAGAAATATGAGAGTAGAGATGAGAGAGGAGGATTGTTGGATGTTGGAATTAGGATGAGGGACAATGAATGTGGGAGGAGGGACATGGGAGAAAAGATGAAGGAGGAGGGATGAAGGATGAGGAAGGAGGGAAGATGAAGGTGAGAGGAGGGAGGAGAAATGAGGTAGGGATGTGTGTGGATGGAAGAGGGAGGAGGGAAGAGGGAGGAGGGATTCATGAGGAAGGAGGAGGGGCGAGGGAGGAGGGGTAGGGAGGAGATATGATGGGCAGAGATGAGGGAGTACTGATGAGATAGGAGGGATGAGGTTGAAGGATGATGAGGAAGACATGAGGAAGGAAGGAAAGGTATGAGCCAAGAGGGAAGAGTGAGCATGGAGGAGGATGAGTGATGATGAAGGAGGATAGGAGGGAGAAAGTATAAAGGAAGAAGGTGAAGGGAGGAAAGATAAAGGAGAAGGGATGTGCGAGGAGGAATGAGAGAGGATTAAAAAGAGAGAAGGGATGAGGGAGGACTGAAAAGGGAAGAGAGATGAGGAAGAAGGGATGAGGGAGGAAGAATGAGGTAGGAGGATTGTGGGAGGTTGGAGGTAGAACAAGGGAAAATGAATGGAGAGGAGGGAAGAGGGAGCAGAGATGAGGGAGGAAGGGGGATGGAGGAGGAATGAGGAAGGAAGGATGAGGAAGGGGAGAAGAGGGAGGAGAGGTGAGGTAGGAGGAGTGAGTGTGGATAGATGATGGATGAGGGATGAGGGAAGAGGTAGTAGGAAGGCAAATTAGGGAGAAGAGAGGAGGGAAGAATGAGGGAAGAGGGATGAGGGATGAGGGATGAGGGAGAAAGGCTGAGGGAGAATGGATAAGGAGGGGTGAGGGTGGAGGGATGAGGGAGGTAGGATGAAGGAGCAGAGAGGAGTGATGATGATGGAGGGAGGAAGGAGGAGGGAAGAAGGAAACAGGAGGAATGAGAGATGAAGGATGATGGAATAGTGGAGACGGAAGAGGGATGATGGAATAGAGATGAGATGAAATAGTAGAGGTGAGGGAGAAAGTCTAATGGAGGAAGGATGAGGTAGTAAGAATGAGGGAGGAGAGTTGAGGGAGGAGGTATGAGTAAGGAGGGAAGAGAGAGGATGAAGGAGAGAGGAGGAAGGAGGGAGTTGGGTTGAAGGAGGAGAGATATGGGAGGGGATGATGGATGAGGGAGTATGGGTGAGGGACGAGGAAGGAAGGATGAGGGAGGAGGTATGACAGAGGAGAGATGAGGTAGGAAGGAGGATGGATGAGGTCTGAAGGATGAGGGAGGAGAAATGAGGGAGGAGGGAGAAGTGATGAGGGAGGAAGGATGAAAGAGGAGGGAGGAGGGATAAGGGAGGAGGGATGTGGGAGGAAAGATTAGGAAGGAGGGATTTGGGAGGAGGAATAAGGGTGGAGGAATGATGGAGCAGTGATGAGAAAGGAGGGTTCAGGGAGAAGGGAGTAAGGAGGAAAGATAATGGCTGTATGAGAAGAGATGAGGGAGGAGTGATTTGGGAGGAGGGATAAGGCTGGAATAATGAGGGAGGAGGGTTGAGGGAGGAGGGATGTAGGAGGTGAGATGAGGGCGGAAGGATGTGGGAGGTGAGATGAGGGAGGAGGGATGAGGTCAGATGGTAATTATGACATTACGATTGAATTGTGACATCACAATGGTACAATTGTGACATCTCCATGGTACTATTGTGACATCACACTTGTATTAGGACATCACAGTGATACTATTCTCTAGGCCCAATGGCAACATGACATCACAATGGTACTATTAGGATATCACAAAGATATTGTGAAGTAAAAAAAGCTACTATTATAAAATCGATAGTGTACTATGACAATGGTACTAGTATGATATCACAAAGACAATAATATCACAAATTACAATGCTACTATTGTGACATGGCAAGGGTATTATATCTCAATGGTGCTAGTAGAACATCACAATCATATTGTGATATCACAATTGTTTGCTTGTGGCATCACTAGAGAATTATGATATTACAATTGAATTGTGACATCACAATGGTACTATTGTGAAATACAATTGTGCTATGACATCACAATCCTATTCTTCTCTAGTGACAATGGCATTATTACATTCCAATGGTAATATTAGGATATCAAAAATACATTGTGACATCACAATGCTACTATTGTTACCTCACAAGGAAATTATGACATCACAACTCTACAAGCAGGGCGTTAAAATCCTATCATGAAATCACAACTCTACTAGTGGAGTATCACAATTGTATTGTGACATCACAATGTTACTACTAGGATACCGCAATTGTACTAGTAGGACACCAGAACGGTACTAGCAGGGAATTATGACATTACATTTGACTTGTGACATGACAATGGTAGTCTTGTGACATCACAATTGTAATATAACATCACAATGTTACAATTCTCTAGTCAAAATGGAATTCTGATATGAGAAAGGTACTATTGGGATATCACAAAGACATTGAGACATCACAATGCGACTTATGACATATCAAAGGCATTATGGCATCACAATGGTACTACTAGGATATCACAATTGTATTGTGACATCACATCACAATTGTTCGATTTTGACATAACTAGAGATTTATTACATTAAAATTGAATTGTGACATCACAATGCACTATTTTGACATCAGAAGGGAATTATGACATCACAACTGTACTAGTAGGACCTCACAATAATATTGTGATATCAAAATGGTAATAGTACAGCATCACAATCTTATTGTGATATCACAGTGGATTTATTTTGAAATCCTAAAAGAATTATGACACTACAATCTGATTGTGAAATCACAATGGTACTATTGTGACATCACAATTGCACTATGACATAAAAATAGTACTATTCTCCAGTCACAATGGCATAATGCCATCACAATGGTAATATTAGGATATCACAAAGACATTGTGATATCACAATACTACTATTGTGAAATCATAAGGGAATTATGACATCAGAATTTTAATACCAAAACAGCCCAATGATAATTTGATATAACAACGTTATTTTTGGGATATTATAATCGTATTGTGGCATCACGATATTACTAGTAGGATATCACAATAATATTTTGACATCACAACATTACGAATAATATGTCACAATCATATTGTAACATCAAAATAGTTCAATTGTGATATCAGTAGGGAATTAGGACATTACAATTGAATTATGATATCACAATGGTAAAATTGTGAAATCACAATGGTACTATTCTCTAGTCAGAGTAGGAATGCTACTATTGCGACATCACAAGATATTATTACATAAGAATGGTACTAGTAGGACATCACAATCATATTGTGACATCACAATGGTTCGATTCTTACATCACTCTAGAACTATGACATTATAATTTAATTGTGACATCACAATCCTAGACTTATGACATCACAATTGTACTATGACATCACAATGGTACTGTTCTCTAGTCACAATGGTAATATTGGCATATCACAAAGATATTGTGACGTCACCATGCTACTGTTATGACATAGATGGTGTATTATGACATCTCAAAGATACTAGTAGGATATTACAATCGTATTGTGACATCACAAAGGTTCGATTGGGACATCAGAAGTGAATTATGCCATCACAACTATACTAGTAGGACATCAAAATAATAACGTGAAAATGACAACGTTACCAGTAAGACATCACAATCATGTTGTGACATCACAATGGTTTTAGGAGGACATCACAATCTCATTGTGACATCACACTGGTTTCATTGTGACATCCCTGGAGAATTATAACACTACAATTGAATGGTTACATCACAATAGTACTATTGTGACATCACAATTGTATTATGGTATCACAATATACAATTGTATAGTCATAATGGCATTATGACATCACAGTGGTACTATCAGGATAGCACAAAGGTATTGGGACATCACAATGCTACTATTGGGACATCACCAGGGTATTATGATGTAACAATGGTACAAGTAGGGCATCACGATCTATTGTGACAGCACAATTTTGTGTTTGTGACAATATAGAGAACTCTGACATTACCATTGACTTGAGACATCCTAATGGTACTATTATGATATCACAATCCTAGTATTGTGACATCAGAAGGGTGTCATGACATAACAATGGTACTAATGTGACATCACAATCCCATCGTGACATGAAAATGGTTCGATTTTGACATCACTATTACATTTTAATTGTGACATCATAACTGTAGTATTGAGGTATCACAAATGTACTATGACATCACAAAGGTACTATGAGGTAATCACAATGGCATTATGACATCACAGTGGTACAATTCGGACATCACAAGACATTGTGACTTCACAAAGCTACTATGGTGACATCACAAGGGTATTATTACATCACAATGGTACTAGTAGGACATCACAATCATGTTGTGACAACACAATGGTTCGATTGTGACTTCACTAGAAAATTATGAAATTACAATTTAATTGTTACATCACAATGGTAATAGCATGACATCAAAACTGTACTATGACATCACAATGGAACACTTCTCTAGTTACTATGGCATTATGACATAACAGTGATCCTATTAGGATATCAGAAGGATATTGTGACCTCACATTTCTACTATTGTGACATCACTAGTGTATCATGACATAACAATGGTACTAGTGGGACATCACGTTTGTATTGTGACATGATAACTGTGTGATCGTGACATCCCTAGAGAATTATGAGATTACAATCTTATTGTGACATCCCAATGGTACTATTGTGACATTACATTTTAATTGTGACATCACAACGGTATTATGATATCACAAATGTACTATGACATCACAATGGTATGATGTAATCACAATGGCATTATGACTTCACAATGTTACAATTCTGACATCACAAAGACATTGTGACTTCACAAAGCTACTATCATAGGGTGACATCACAATGGTACGATTGTGATTGTGACATCCCTAGAGAATTATGACATTACAATCGTATTGTGACATCACAATGGTTCGATTGTGACAACAATTGAGAATTATGACACTATAATTGGTGACATCACAATGGTATTATTGTGACATGACAATTGTACTATGACTTCACAATGGTAATATTCTCTAGTCATAATGGCATGATGACATTACAATGGTACTACTGGGATATCAGAAACTCATTGGGACAACACAATGCTACTATTGAGATATCGCAAAGATATTATGACATCACAATGGTTCTAGAAGGACATCAGAATCTCATTGTGATATCACACTGGTTTCATTGTGATATCACTGGAGAATTATGACATTACAATTGAATGGTTACATCACAATAGTACTGTTGTGACATCACAATTGTATAATGATATCAAAATGTACAATGGTCTAGACATAATGGCATTATGATATCACAATGATCCTATTAGGATGTTACAATCATATTGTCACGTCACAATGCTATTATTGTGAAATCACAAGGGAATTATGACATCACAATTGTTCTACCAGTAAGTCACAATCGTATTGTGATATCACAATGGTACTAATGTGACATGGATAGAGAATTATGATGTTACAATTGAATGATGACATCGCAATGGTAGGATTTTGACTAACAATTTTTTTATCAATGACATCACAATGGTACTACTCTGTAGTCACAATGGCATTATAACATCACAGTGGTACTACTAAGATACACAAAGACATTGTGTCACCTCAATTCTACTATTGTGACATTGTAAGAGGATTATTACATCATAATGGTACTAGTAGGAAATCACAAATGTGTTTTGACATCGCAAGCGAATTATTACATCATAATGGTGCTAGTAGGCTATTACAATCGTGTTGTGACATCACAATGGTTCGATTCTTACATCATTCCAGAAATATGACATTATAATTGAATTGTGACATTTCAATGGTAGTCTTGTGACATCACAATTGTACCATTCTCTAGTCACAATGGCATCCTAATATGACAAAAGTACTACTGGGATATCACAAAGATATTGTGACATCACCATGCTACTATTATGACATAGCAAGGGTATTATGACATCTCAAAGGTACTAGTAGGATATCACAATCGTATTGTGACATCACAATGTTTCAATTGTGACATGACCAGAGAATTATGACATTACAATTGAAATGTGACATCACAATGCTACTATTGTGACATCAGAAGTGAAATATGACATGACAATGGTACAAATAGGACATCACGATCAATTGTGACAGCAAGATTTTGTGTTTGTGAAAATACTAGAGAATTATGACAGTACAATTTAATTGTATAATCACAATGTTACTATTGTGACTTCAGAACTGTATTATGATATCAGAATGGAATAATTCTCTAGTTACAATGGCATTATGACATCACAATGGTCCTATTAGGATTTTACAAAGACATTGTGACCTCACAATTCTACTATTGTGACATCACAAGGGTATTATGACATAACAATGGTACTAGTAGGACATCACAATCGTATTGGAACATCACAATGGTTCAATTCTTACATTACTCTAGAACTATGACATTATAATTGAATTTGACATTACTATGGTAGTCTTGTGACATCACAATTGTACTATGACATCACAAAGGTACCATTCTCTAGTCACAATGGCATTCTGATATGACAAAAGTACTAGTGGGATATCACAAAGATATTGTGATGTCACCATGCTACTATTATGACATAGCAAGGGTTTTATGACATCTCAATGGTACTATTAGGATATCATAAAGATATTGTGACATCACGATGCTACTATTGTGACATCACAAGGGTATTATGACAAAACAATGGTACTAGTAGGACATCACTTTCATATTGTGACTTCATAATGGTGTGATTGTGACATCCCTAGAGAATTATGACATTACAATCTTATTGAGACACCCCAATGGTACTATTGTGATATCAAAATTGGACTATGACATAACAATTGTACTATTCTCTAGTCACAATTCTATTATGACTTCACAATGGTACTATTGGCATAAAACAAAGATATTGTGACATCGCAATGTTACTATTGTGACATTGCAATTGTATTAAGACATAACAATGGTACTAGTAGGACATCAAAATCGAATTGTGACATCACAATGGTTCGATTGGGACAAAAATAGGGAATTGTGACATTATAATTGACTGGTAACATCACAATGGTATTATTGTGACATCACAATTGTACTATGACATCACAATGGTAATACTCTCTAGTCACAATGGAATTATGACAACCCAATGGTACTATTAGGATACCACAAATACACTGTGACATCAGAATGTTACTATTATGACATAGCAAGGATATTATGACATCTCAATGGTACTAATAGGATATCTCAAAGACATTGTGACATCACAATTCTATTATTGTGTCATCGCAAGGGTTTTATGACATCACAATGATACTAGTAGGACATCACAATCATATTGTGACATCACAATTTTCTGATTGTGATATTACTAGAGCATTATGACATTACCAGTGACTTGAGACATCACAATGGTACTATTGTGATATCATAATTATACTATCACATCACAATGGTACTATTCTCTTGTCACAATATCATTATGACATCACAATGGTATTATTTGGACATCACAAAGACATTGTGATTCCACAAAGCTATTAATGTGACATCGCAAGGATATTATGACATCACAAAGGTCCTAGCAGTACATCACAATCATATTATAACATCACTAGAGAATTATGACATTTCAATTGGCTTGTCACATCATAATGATACACTTGTGACAACACAAATGTACTATGATATCACAATGTTACTATTTTCTAATCACAATGGCATTATGACATGTCAGTCTAGTAGGATATCACAAAAACATTGTGACTACACAAAGCTACTATTGTGATATCGCAAGGATATTCTTAGATCACAATGGTACTAGCAGGACATTACAATAATATTGCGACATCACTAGAGAATTATGACATTTCAATTGAATTGTGACACCACAATTGTCTTATTGTGACATCAAAATGGTACTATTTTGATAACACAATTATACTATGACATCACAATGGTACTATTGTCTTGTCACAATGGTATTATGACAAATCAGTGTAATATTACAACATCACAAAGACAATGTGATTTCAGAAAGCTACTATTGTGACATAGCAATGCTATTATGACATAACAATGGTACTAGGAAGAAAACATGATCTTATTGTGATATCACAATTTAATTATTTTGACATTAATAAAGAATTATAATATTTCAATTGACATATGACATCACAATGGTACTCTTGTGGCACCAAAATTGTATAATGACATCACAATGGTTCTATTCTGTAGTCACAATGGCATAATGACATCACAATGGTACTAAAAGGATATCACAAACATATTGTGACATCACAATGCAACTATTGTGACCTCACGAGGTTTTTATGACATCACAATAGTACTAGTAGGACATCACAGTCCTATTGGGATGTCAGAGCGGTGTGATTGTGACATCACTAGAGAATTATGATATTACAATTGCCCTGTGACATCACAATGGTACTCTTGTGACATCACAATTGTACTATGATATTACAATGGTACTATACTCTAGTCACAATGTCATTATGACATCTCAATGTTACTATTAGGACATCACAAAGACATTTTTGTGACATCACAATGCTACTATTGTGACATCAGAATTGTATGATGACATAACAATGGTAGTAGTAGGCCATCACAATCTAAGTATCACATCAAAATGGTTCAATTGTGACATCACTAGAGAATTATGACATTACAATTGAATTGTGACATCACAATGGTACAATTGTGACATCATAATTGTACTATGATATCACAATGGTACTATGCTCTTGTCACAATGGAATTATGACTTCACAGTGGTACAATTAGGATATCAGAAAGACATTGTGACTTCGCAAAGCTACTATTGTGACATCGCAAGTGTATTATGATATCACAATGATACTAGTGAAAGGGTGTATTATGAGATCACAATGATACTAGTGAAAGGGTTAGACTAACTTTGTAACCTGTATGTCTTCTAAAGCCTATAGTTTTAAGTTTTAGGTCCTGGTTAAGCTAAAGCCTTTTATTACCTTTCCAGAAAATGAAGAAATGTGACCCTATCTATGAGGGCAGATAGAAAAAAAGCAAGTATGCAAAGATGCAATGACCTTCACTCAGCAAAAAGAATGACCAGACCCTTGTCTTCGAGATAGTGTTTCTTAGCAACCAACCCAGACTTCTGCTGAGTAGGTTCAGACCTCTGGCCATGAGTCCGCAGCCCTAATCTTCAAGGATGAGCTAACCAACCCCACCTTCAATTACAGCTGCATTCACACTTGGCAGGACTGGCCAAGCTTGAGCACCTAAGACTAACCAATTATCTTACTTTATAGCTTCCTTATCCAAGCCTAAATTGCCAAAACTGCAACTTCAAATTTCCCGCAATTTTTCTTTTAAAAACCTAAAGGTCTTTGTCTCCTGGTGCCGCTCTTTGATGACCAGCAGGGGTGACTCCTTTGCGCAATGGTTAATAAACCTCTTGATTTGGCAAGGAGTCGTGGTCTGTGGGAGTTTCTGGGAAGGGCGCGATCTTGAACTTTTGAGCTGTGAGACCCCAGGTCTTACATTTTGGGTGTGTTGGCCGGGAAAGGACGTGCCTCTTCCCCAACCCTCATCAGACTGAACTCGGAAGTTGAGCTCGGAACAGGTTAGTCTGATTTCTGTTTTGTTTTGCTTGTTGCTGTCTTACCAATCTGTTTCTGTTTGTGTGCCTATCTGGACCTTAATTGGTCATCTGATCAGTCGTTGCGATAGACAGATGTGTCAGAATATTGCTTGACTGAGAACGAGAGGACGCTCCAGTTTGGGAGGCTAGGACTGGGACGGTCATCCTCCCATCTGTTTCTTGTCAGAGAGGGCCGCCATGAGGCAGCCTCTCAATCAGATTTCTGTGGTACCATCCATAAGGGCACCCTTGTCTAATTGCCTGTCTTGTTCTCTTTGTCTCTATCATTGTTACCTCTTTGACTTTCTTGATGGACAACTTTATTATGGGACAGACTGTGACTATACCTTTATCCCTCACCCTTGAGATATAGGGTACATAACCTTTCAGTTAAAGTTAAAAAGAAAAAAATGACAAACTTTCTGTTCCTCAGAATGGCCTACATTTCAGGCTGGGATGGCGCTCAGAGAACTGGCTGGGCAGAATGCTCACACCCTCAGAATTGGCCTAAAACCTGCCTCCTCCTGCTGCTGAGCAGCAGTTCACCCCACCCCCTTCCTCCTTCCATCCCTCCTTCCATGGGCTTCAGTCAGTGCTGGCTCTTGCACAGGAGCTGGAAGGATGGAGCTACTTCTGGTTCTAAAGATTAAATTGTTTTTGCTGATAAATTTTGGTCTTATGGTTGTGTGCTGTGAATTCACTCCTAAAGAAGATACCTTGTTTTGATATTACAAAAACTAGTTTTAAAAAATGTTTATATACTTAAGGTGATAAAACATTTAAAGTTCATCAGGTTTTCAAAGCAATAACGCTTGGGAAGTCTAACAAAAAACTTAAAACAGTTTCTTAAATCTTTGGGGAGCTCAAAAGACCTTGGTGTTTATTTTATTACTTTTGCAAAGTAGAACCAAGACATGCTGTTTGAGCCAATTAATAAAACTGCAGTTATTACAGTGTTTTGTGTCAGGATGGTAAAGATCTAAAAAAATAATTTAGTATATTCCATACTACTGAAAGAACCCATATGAAGGATTTTAAGGGAAGTTTTTATGTTGTCTAAAAAGCAAGAGAGAAGGCAAAAAGACTGGAATAATAATAAAGAGAAGGAATATTAAAGAAAAATATAGTTTGTCTAAAGCAAAAATGTCTGGTTAAGCCAGCCAGGGGGCATATGAACATATAAATGATGTTTGTTTTGGTTCTTTATACCTGCAAATATGATTTTAAAAACTGTAAAAACGCTGGTGATTCTTCATTGCAGAATGTTTTCTTGTGGTCTTTAAAGAAAAAATGTTCTGGCTGACAGGTTTGTTGTGGACAGAATAATTCATACAGTTAAAAATTGTTCTATACTGTTCTGTTTGTTCTATACTGTTGTTTTTTCTGTACTGTTCTGATAGGCAATTGGTTCTAAAACTTATTTGATCCCAGTGTGTAAAGCTTTTTGCAGTTAAGTTTTAAAAAAGATAATGAGATTCGTAAGATTTGCTAGCCCCTTTATAAATTGTGGCCAATTAAAGGTCTTTGATTTTAGTCCAGAAAGAGCAGCTTTAAAGTTACACTAAAGACTGATCTTAATCTAGTTCCTTTGTTTAGGTTGTTTTCTTTGGGGCTAAATTTGGGATGGTTAACCATAAAGTTGCCTATATAGATCTACTTGAAATTTGGTTCTGAAACATGCATCAAAAAAAAAAAAATATGCCAGAATTAAGAGTCTAACTTTCTGTTTTATAGGATACAGTTTAGGGCAAATGATAAAAATAGACAGAGAATAATTCAGATATGCTGGCCCTCAAGCTTATCAGAGATCTGATAAATATGGCATTTTAACATGTGTAAGTATTGTGACAGAAAGTCCCAAAATTCTGGCAGTATCTCCCCAAGGTCTCCAAGAAGATTTGGACACAACAATAAATGACTGCAACTGTGGATTATGGTATGCTAACCACTGGGCAATACTGCCTCAACTGGCCTACTGTCAGGGCCCAGCTAAACCTGTGGACAAAGGCTTGGACACCTGAAGAGTCATTGTTTCACATTGCGAGACGCAAGGTGAGGTCAATCTCTCATGTTCCTTCTTTCCACAAAAGCAGCTTCTCATCCTCTATGCCTAATGGCTGGACTGCCTCTGCTCAGGAAGCCAGGAGACCACAGGAGCCAGGGACACTTCCTAGGTGATAAACTAACTAGTCATCTCTGTCATTTTGATTGGTACATTTACTTAGCTCATAATTTATCCTTCTCACGTCTCTGATCACATTGACGGCTAGGCTGGAAGGCTAGGCTTAGTTAATGGTAGCTTGGCAGCTAAAGAGCAGACAATTAGGTCCATTATCAGCTCATTAAATAGTTCATTAGTTAGTTAAAACTACTAGATACAATATCTTTTATGTAAAAAGGAAGACAGGTTTGCCCTGATCACAGGCTTTACATCAGTTGCCAATGTCTTATAATCATAGTTAAATAAAAAAGATATAAACTTTATATAGAGTCTGAGGATATAAGAGGTCAAGTTAAAAAAATAAAGTACAAGCAGTTTCTCATGCAGGCAATTTTACTTAGCCAAAATATAGGAGGGCTTACTCAAGGTTGCACAGAGCCTGCTGTCTGGTTACTATGGTTGCACGGAGTTTCTCAGGGTCAGAGCAGTCTGCTGTAGGACCACCAAGGTCAGTGTATAAGAGACTGGACTTTGAAAAATAGCCAAGAGGCTAAATTCTACTGCTCAGATGCCATTAACTCCAAAAAGGCTGCCACATGGACACACTTAAGTTGTTTATAAAAGATATAAAACAAGCAGCTGACTGGTACCCATTCTGTTGGATATAGTTTTACCTGTTACTCTCAAAAGGTTGTTGTATTAGATTTGCTGATGTTACTTTTCTGAGTTTTTTAATATATATATATATTTCCTTCTGTGTACCAGAAATTCATATGGGTTTATAAAAATCAAAAGGTCATGAGACTTGGATCTGGCATAGCTCAAATGGATCCCAGATGAGTTTTTCTCTGGTGTTGAGATTCCTCACTTTTCCCATTTAACAAACAAATCTTAACTTCTGTCTCTAATCTGAATTTGTCTCAGCAGATTTTCACCTGGTTGACTCTATTTCTGGGATCAGCTATGGACTGCAAGCTGAAATCTGGACGGTGGAAGCTGACATGACTGCTCCCTAGCTCTTCAATCGGATAAACTAACCAAAGACTGTTAAGGACTGCCTCATTGACCAGCCTTTGACTGGCTCCTAGTAATCTTTACTAAATTAGGAAAAACTTATGATTGGTCAAAAGGCCATAATTTTGGCATCAAAGTAAGGGATTCTAGTATCTTGGGAGGGAGCTCTAAAGATCCGGGAAAAAAATCCTGAAATTCATTTAAAAGCAACTCCCTTGGGAACTCAAGAAATGGGACCCTTAGCTACTCTGCTTGTTTTTTCAGTGTTTAAACCCTGCATTATACATTGTCTGGTTGCGTTTATTAAGAAAAAGATTAGTGCACTGCAAGTGCTTATGCTAAAACAACATCACCAAAGAGTAAATATGACTGGGCATGGAATGGAAACAAAAACCCAGATAATTACAGACTAAGGTAACTACCCACGTACTCGCCCCAACTTTTGACCAGCATTTCAGCCTCTTTCAAAATGAGATATCAATGGTCCAATCATCAGCATGAAGAAATTCCAGAAGATGGATCTCCAGCCCATTGTCCCATTCTACAGGCTGAAATGTTGAGTAAAAAGAAAACAAATTCATAAGACAAAATTCTCACTATGCAGCTGCTTCGTGATTGAAGCAATTACAAGGAGAAGGGGGAATGAAAGGGTTAGACTAACTTTGTAACCTGTATGTCTTCTAAAGCCTATAGTTTTAAGTTTTAGGTCCTGCTTAATCTAAAGCCTCTTATTACCTTTCCAGAGAACGGAGAAATGTGACCCTATCTATGAGGACAGATAGAAAAAAAGCGAGTACGCAATGACCTTCACTCAGGAAAAAGAACAACCAGACCCTTGTCTTCGAGATAGTGTTTCTTAACAACCAACCCAGACTTCTTCTGAGTAGCTTCTGACCTCTGGCCAAGAGCCCACAGCCCTAATCTTCAAGGATGAGCTAACCACCCCCACCTTCAATTGTAGCTGCATCCACACTTGGCAGGACTGGCCAAGCTTGAGCACCTAAGACTAACCAATTATCTTACTTCATAGCTTCCTCATCCGATCCTGAATTGCCAAAACTGCAACTTCAAATTTCCCACAATTTTTCTTTTAAAAACCTAAAGGCCTTTGTCTCCTGGTGCCACTCTTTGCTGACCAGCAGGGGTGACCCCATTGCGCAATGGTTAATAAACCTTTTGCTTTTGCAAGGAGTCATGGTCTGTGGGAGTTTCTGGGAAGGGCACAATCTTCAACTCCTGAGGTGTGAGACCACAGGTCTTACACTAGTAGGACATCACAATTGTATTGTGACATCACAATGGTGCTATTCTCTAGTCACAATGGCATTATGACATCTCAATGATACTAGTAGGATATCACAAAGACATTGTGACATCACAATGTTATTATTGTGGCATTGCAAGTGTATTATGGCATGACAATGGTTCTAACAGGAGATCACAGTCACATTGTGACACCACAATGGTTCGTTTGTGACTTCACTAGAGAATTATTATATTACAGTTGAATTGTCCCATCACAATGGTATTATTGTGACATCAAAATTGTACTATGTTTTCTCTAAGGACTATTCTCTATTCACAAAGGCATTATGACATCACAATGGTACTGTTAGGATATCACAAAGACAGTGTGACATCACAATGCTACTATTGTGACATCGCTAGTGTATTATGACATGACAATGGTACTAGTGGGACATCACAATCTCATTTTGACATCGAAATGTTTCAATAGTGACATCACTAGAAAATTATGACATTACCATTGAATTTAGACATCACAATGGTACCATTGTTACATTATAATGGTACTATTGTGACAACACAATTATACTCTGACATCACAATGATACTATTGTCTTGTCACAATGGTATTATGACACATCAATGGTAATATTAGGATATCACAAAGACAATGTGATTTCAGAAAGCTACTATTGTGACATCGCAATGCTATTATGACATAACAATTGTACTGGGAGGACAATACAATCTTATTGTGACATCACAATTTAGTTATTTTGACATTAATAGAGAATTATAATATTTCAATTGACTTGTGACATCACAATGGTACTCTTGTGTCACCAAAATTGTATAATGACATCACAATGGTTCTATTCTGTAGTCACAATGGCATCATGACATCACAATGGTAATAAAAGAATATCACAAACATTGTGACATCACAATGCTACTATTGTGACCTTACAAGGTTTTTATGACATCACAATAGTACTAGTATGACATCACAATCCTATTGAGATGTCAGAACTATGTGATTTTGACATCACTAGAGAATAATGACATTACAATTGCCTTGTAAAATCACAATGGTACACTTGTGACATCACAATTGTACTATGATATCACAATGGTACTAGTAGGATATCACAAAGTTATTGTGACATCACAAAGCTACTATTGTGACATCACAAGCATATTATGACATCACAATGATACTAATAGGACATCACAATCCTATTGTGATATCACAATATTGTGATGGTGACATTACTGGAGTATTATGACATTACCATTGACTTGAGATATCACAATGGTACTATTGTGACACCACAATTTTACTATGACATAACAATGGTAATATTCTCTAGTCACAATGGAATTATGACATCAAATGTTACTATAAGGATACCACAAAGACATTGTGACATCACAATGCTACTATTGTGATATTTCAAGTGTACCCGTAGGACATCACAATCGTATTGTGACATCACAATGATAATATTGTGGAATGACAGTTGAAATATGATATCACAATGGTACTATTCTCTTGTCACAATGACATTATGACATCTGAGTGGTACTATTAGGATATCACAAAACATTCTGACAACACAATGGTGACTAGGACATCAAAATCATATTGCAAAATCACGGTTGGATTAGTAGGATATCACAATCGTATTGTGACATCATAATGGTTCGACTGTGACATCACTAGTGAATTATGGCATTACAATTGAATTGTGACATCAAATGTTACTATTGCGACATCACAATTTTAATATGACATAACAATGGCATTATGATATCAGTAAGGCACTAATATATCACAAAGATATTTTGCCGTCACAATGCTACTATTGTGACATCGCAAGGGAATTATGATATCACAGTGGTACTAGTAGGACATCACAATCTTATTGTGAAATCACTATGGTACGATTGTAACATCACAATTGTACTATGACCTTACAATGGTACATTTCTCTAGTCAAAATGGCATTCTGATATCACAATGGTACTATTATGATATCACAGAGATATTGTGACATCACCATGTTACTATTGTGACATTGCAAGGGAATTATGACATCACAACTGTAAACTAGTAGGCCATCACAATCATACTTTGAAATCAGAATGGTACGATTGTGCCATCATGATATTATGATATTACAATTCTACCAAGACATCACGATGGTATTATGACATCACAATGTTACTAGTAGCACGTCACAATCATAATATCACATTTTAATGTGCCTATTGGGCCATCACTACAGAATCATGACATTAAAATTGAATTGTGACTTCACAATGGTTCTATGAGAATATCACAAAGCAATTTTACATCTCACTGCTATTATTTTGACATAGCAAAGGATTCATGACATCACAATGGTAGTAGGAGAACATTACAATCATATTGTGACATCACAATGTTTCCACTGGGCCATCACTAGGAAATTCAGTAGTAAGAATTGAATAGTGACATCACAACTGTACTCATAGAACATCAAAATAGTATAGTGACATCACAAAGGTGTGAATTTAACATCACAGTTTTACTATGACCTCACAATGTTACTACGGTGAAATCACAGCAATATTGTGACATCAAAATGTGAGTAGTAGGACATCTCAATCACATCAGAAGGGTTTGATTTTGACATCACTAGAGAATTATGACATTACAATTGAATTATGATATCACAATGGTACAATTGTGACATCACAATTATACAATGACATTGCAATTGTACTATTCTCTATTCACAATGGCATTATGACATCACAAAGGTACTATTATGAAAACACAAGGATATTGGAACATCACAATGTTACCACAGAGACATCACAAGGGAATTATAACACCAAAATCAAACTAGTAGGAGTAGGACATCACAATCACATTGTGATATCACAATGGTACGATTGTGACATCATAATTTTACTATTACAACAAAATGGTACTTCCAAGAAATCACAGTGGTACTGTAACATCCCAATGTTACTAGTAAGACATCACAGTCATATTGTGACACCACAATGTTTCTATTGGGCCATCACTTGGGAATGATGACTTTACCTTGTGACAACTTAACTGTACTAGAAAGGTATCACAATCTTATTTTCACATCTCAATGGTTCGTTTGGGACATCACTAGAAAATTATGACATTACAATTGACTTTTGACATCAGAAAGGTAAAATAGTGATATCACAATTGTCTTGTGACATCACAATGGTACAACCGTGACATCACAATTGTACTATGACATCACAATGACACTATTCTCTAGTTACAATAGCATTATAATAGCACAATGGTACTAAAAGACATTGCGACATCACAATGCTACTATTGCGAAATCGCAAGGGAATTATGACAACACAACTGTAGTAGTACAACATCACAATCGTATTGTAAGATCACAAGCGTACTAATAGGACATGACAGTTATAGTGTGTTATTACAATTGTTGGATTATGACATCACAATTTTATGATGAAATCACAACAGCACTACCAAGACATCACAATGACATTTTGACATCACAGTGTTACTAGTAGGACATCACAATCATATTGTGACATCACAATGGTTGGACTGTGACATCACTAGAGAATTATTATATTATAATTGAATTATGACACCAAAGTGGTATTACTGTGACATCACAATTGTACTATGACATCACAATGGTATTATCCTGTAGTCACAATGTCATTATAACTTCACATCGGTCCTATTAGGATATCACAAAGACATTCTGATATCACAATGCTACTATTTTGACATCGCAAGGAAATTATGACATCACAATGGTAGTAGAAGAACATCGCAATCATATTGTAATGTCACAATTGTACCATTGTGACATCAAAATTTAATTATGACATCATAATGCTACTAACAAGCCATCACAATGGAAATGTGATATCACAGTGGTACTAATAGAACATCACCATTGTATTGTTACATCACAATTTTTCGATTGAGACATCACTAGAGAATTATGACATTACAGTTCAATTGGGACATCTCAATGTTGCTATTGTGACATCACAATTGTACTATGACATCACAATGGTACTATTCTCTAAGAACGATTGGATTATGACAACGCAATGGTACTATTATGATATCACAAAACATTGTGACATCACAGTGCTACTACTGCGAGATCGCCAGGGAATTATGATATCACAATCATACTAGTAGGACATCACAATCGTATTGTGATATCACAATGATTCCACTGTGAAATCACTAGAAAATTATGACATAACTATTGAATTTGGACATCTCAATGGTACTATTGTGACATCACAATTGTACTATGACATTACAATGATACTACTATGTTATCACAAAAATATTGTGACATCACAGTGCTAATACTGTGATATTGCAAGGGAATTAAGACATTAGTACCATATCACATTGTGACATCACACTTTTATTGTGACATCACAATGGTACTACCAAGGCATTACAATTGTATTGTAACATCACAATGTTATTAGTAGGACAGCACAATCTTATTGTGACATCAGAATGATTCTATTGGGCCATCACTACGGAATCATGATATTAGAACTGAATTATGACATCGCAATTGTACTGATAGGCCATCACATTCTTATTGTGACAGCATAATTTGTTTGTGACATCACTACAGAATTAGGAGATTACAATTCAATTGTGATATCACAATGGTACTATTGTGACATCATAACCATAGAATGACATCACAATGGTCCTATTCTCTGGTGACACTCCCATTATGCCATTAAAAATGGTACTATTATGATATCACAAAGATATTGTGATGTCACAATGCTACTATTTTGACATTGCAAGGGAATTATAACATCACAATGGTAATAGTAGGACATCACAATCATACTGTGATATCACAATGGTACGAATGTAATATCACAATTTTATTATGCCATCACAATGGTACTACCAATGTTTTGTGACATCACAACTGTATTATTAGGTCATCACAATCATATTGTGACATCACAATATTTCTATTAGGCCTTCAGTAATTAATTATGAATTTCAAATTTAATTGTCACATCACAATGGTACTAGTAAGATATCACAATCGTATTGTGATATCACAATGGTATGATTGTCAGATCGCAATTTTATTATGACATCACAATGGTAATACCAAGACATCACAGCGGTATTGTGACATCACAATGTTATTATTACGAAATCACAGTCATATTGTGACATTTGAATTGTAATATCACAATGGTACTATAGTGACATCATAATTGTTCTGTGACATTGCATTTTTACTATTCCCTACTCACAATGGAATTATGACATCGCTATGGTACTATTATGATATCACAAAGACATTGTGAGTTCAAAATGCTACTGTGACATCACAAGGGAATTCTGACATCACAATGGTACTAGTAGGACATCACAAATGTATTGTGACATCACAATGTTTCTAAGTGAGTTATTACATTACAATTGAATCGTGACATCTCAAGTGTACTAGTAGGGCATCACAATCATTTTGTGACATCAGAAAGGTTCAATTGTGACAACATTAGATAATTTTGACATCACAATTGAATTGTGACATCACAATAGTACCATTGTGATGTCACAATTGTACTATGATATCACAACTGTACTATTCTCTGGTCACAATGGCATTATGACATCACAATGGTACTATTAGAATATCACAAATATATTGTGACATCACAATGATACTATTGTGACACAGCAAGGAAATTAGCATATCACAATTGTATTGTGATGTTAATTGTACGATTATGATATCACAATTTTATTATGACATCATAAGTGAAGTAACAAAGCATCACAATAGTATTGTGACATAAGAATATTACTAGTAGTGCATAAAAATTGCATGGTGACATCACAGTGTTTCCATTGTACCATCACTAGAGAATAATGACATTACAATTTAAATCTGTCATCAAATGGTAGAATTTTGATAGCACAATTGTACTATGACATCACAATGACACTATTCTTTAGTTACAATGGCATTATGACATCACAATGGTACTATTTTTATATCACAAAGACACTGTGTCATCACAATGCTACTATTGTGGCATTGGAAGGGAATTATGACAACAACAGTACTAGTAGGACATCACAATCGTATTGTGTCATCAGAATTGTAGGATTGTGACATCACAGTTTCATTATGACATCACAATGGCACTCTTGTGACATCACAGTGTCACTAGTAGGACATCACAATAGTATTGTGACCTCACTATTTTTTGATTGTGACATCACTAGAGAATTATTACATTATAATTGAATTGTGACACCACAATGGTACTATTGTTACCTCACAATTGTACTATGACATCACATTGGTACTATTCTCTAGACACAAAAGCATTATGACATCAAAATGGGAATATTGATATCACAAAGGCACTGTGACCTCACAATGCTACTATTGTGACATTTTAAGGAAATTATGACACCACAAGTCTACTAGTAGGACATCACAATCTCATTGTGATATTGCAATGGTACGATTGTGACATCATAGTTTTATTATGACATCTCCATGGTACTACTATACATCTCAATGGTATTGTGACATCACAAAGGTACTAGTAGGACATCACAATCATATTGAGACATCAAAATATTTTTATTAGGCCTTCACTAGGGAATTATGAAGTTACAATTGAATTGTGGTATCACAATGGTACTAGTACGACATCAGGATCGTATTGTGACATCAAAATATTTCTATTGTACCACCAAGAGGGAATTATAACATTACAATTGATTTGTGATATCACAACGGTACTAGAAGAGCATCACAATTGTATTGTGACATCACAGTGGTTCGATTGTGACATTACTAGAGAATTATGACATTACATTTGAATTGTGATATCACAATAGTAGTATTATGACATCAGAATTGTACTATGACAGCAAAATGATACTATTCTCTTGCATTATGGCATCACAATGGTACTATTATTATATCAGAAAGACAAATGTGCTACAATTGTGACATAGCAAGGCAATTATAACATCACAATGGTAGTAGAAGGACATCACAATCATTTTATGACATCACAATGGTACTGCTATGCATTACAATTGTATTGTGACATCACAACGGTACTAGTAGGATATCACAATCATATTTGACACCATAATATTTCCATTAGGTCTTCACTAGGGAATTATGAAGTTACAACTGAATTGTGACATCACAATGATAGTATTAGGATATCACAAATGTATTGTGATATCACACTGGTACGATTGTCACATCACAATTTTATTATGACATCACAATGGTACTACCAAGACATCACAATGGTTTTGTGACATCATAATTGTAATAGTAGGACATAACGATTGTATTGTGAAATCAGAATATTTCTATTTTACCACCAATAGGGAATTATGACGTTACAATTGAATTGTGACATCACAATGGTACTAGAAGAGCATCACAATCGTATTGTGACATCACAATGGTTCGATTGTGACATTACTATAATTAAATTCTGACATCACAATGCTATTATTGTCACGTCACAATTGTACTGTGACATCACAATGCTACTATTCTCCAGTTAGAATGACATTATGACATCACAATGTTAATATTATTATATCCAAAAGACATTATGACATCACAATGCTACTACTGTGACATCGCAAGGGAATTATGACATCACAAGTGTACTCGTAGGACATCACAATGATATTGTGACGTTACAATTGTACATTTGTGACATCACTTGAAAATTATTACATTACGATTGAAAGACCTCATATTGGCATTATTACATCACTATGGTACTATTATGATATCACAAAGACATTGTGATTCCACAATGATACTATTGTGACAATGTGTGTAAATGACGACATCACAATTGTACTAGGAAGACATGTGACATCACAATGGTACCATGGTGAAATTATAATGGTACAATTGTACTGTAACATCACAATGGTACCATTTTGAAATTATAATGGTATTATGACACCATAATGGCACTACAAGACATCACAATTTTATCATGACATCACAATGATACTAGTAGGACACGTTCGATTGTGATATCAATAATTGAATTGTGACATCACAATGGTACGACTGTGACATTGCAATGTTATTATGACATCACAATTGCACTACAAGACATCACAATGGTACTATGATACCACAATGTTACTACCAAGGGATCACAATGGTACTTGGATGATATCACAATGACATTGTGACATTACAATGGTAGTATGTGACATCACAAAGGAATAACGACATCACAATATTACTAGCAGGACATGGCAATAGCATCGTCATCAAAACGATACCATTGTGATATCACTAGGAAATTATGATATTATAATTAAATGATATCTACCTTTGTGTTATGAGATCACAATGGTAGTATTGTGACATCACAGTGTTATTGTGACAAGACTATGGTAAGTTTGTGACATCACAGTGGTACAATTTTGAGAACACAGTGCTATTATTGGGACATCACAATGGTATTATGACATCACAATTGAATTTTGACATCACAATGGTACTATTATGATATCACATTGGTATTATGACATCACATTTGCATTATGACATAATAATGGTACTATTGTGAGATCACTATGGCCTATGTTGACATCATAATGGAATTATGACATTACAATGGAAATTCCATTATGGACTTGTGACACCATAATGGTAGTATGATATCATAATGGAATAATGACATCATAATTGCATTTGACATCATGATGTAATCATGAAATCTCAATGTAGTTATCCCATCATAATGAAATTAGGACATTATAATGCTATTATCCCCTCACAATGGTATTAAGACATTGTAAGGTTAAAATTTCCTTATAATGGTATTATGAGATTCTTATTTTCTTAAGATATCCTAATGGATTCTATGACACTACAATGGTGTTATGACATCACTATGGAATGATTTTGTCATGATCGTGTTGTGACAGCACAATGGAATTATGACATCAAAATGGACTTATGACATCTTAATTTTCTCATGATATCCCAACGGTATTATATCGTCATTATGGTATTATGTTTTCCTAATTATGTAATCATGAAATCTCAATGTAGTTATCCCATCATAATGAAATTAGGACATCATAATGGTATTATCACCTCACAATGGTATTAAGACATTGTAATGTTAAAATATCCTTATAATGGTATTATGAGATTCTTATTTTCTCAAGATATCCTAATGGATTCTATGACACTACAATGGTGTTATAACATCACTATGAAATTATTTTGTCATAATCGTGTTGTGACAGCACAATGGAATTATGACATCAAAATGGTCTTATGACATCTTAATTTTCCCATGATATCCCATATCCCATATCATTATGGTATTATGTTTTCCTAATTATATTATGACATTAGAAGAGTAAAATATCATCACAATTGAATTATGACATAATAATGTTTATGTGAGTTCATAATGGTATTATGGTATTATAATGGAATGATAACTATAAAGTTATCATTTCATTATATTGATATTTTGACATCTTTCTTCTCTCATGATAACCTTAGGGATTCTTTGATCACAAGGATATTATAACATCACAATTCTATGAGTCTTCATGGTACTATGACATCACAACAGAGTTATGACAGCATAATGGAATTATGAAATTACTATGGTATTATGATTTCATAAAGGGATTATAACATCACAGTGGTATTAAGACATCATAATGGTATTGTGACATCACAATGGAATTATCACATTACTGTGGTATTATGTTTCATAATGGTATTAGGACATCATGATGGAATTAGGATATGACATCACAATACAGTTATGACATCCTAATGGATTTTCTGACCTCAAAGTAGAATTATGACATTATAATGCGATTATGACATCACAATGGTAATATGACATCACAATAGATTATGACATCCCAAACTTATAATTTCATTATAATGATATTATGACATCTTTATTCTCCCATTATAAACATATGGATTCTTTGATATCACAAAGATATTATGACATCACAGTTGCATTATTTCTTCATGGTATTATGATAGCACCTGGGAATTTTATGACATCACAATGGAATTATTACAGCACACTGGTATTTTGACATCACAATGGAAAGATGACATCAAAATGTTATTATGATATCCAAAAGGAATTTTGACATCACAGTATAAATATAACTTCATAACGAAATAATGACATCATAATCAAATTATGACACTATAATCGTATTATGACATCACAATGGTATTATGACATCATCATGCTATTTTGATATCATAATGGAATTATGACATCGTAGAGGTATGCCTTTATATTAGAATTATAACATCATAACAGAATAACATCATCACAATGGAATTATGACTTCATAATAGAATTATGACATCTTAATTGAAGTATGACATTACAATGGAATTTTGACGTCACAATGTTATTATGTATTCATTATGGAATTATGACACTATAATGGTAGTATGATATCATAAGGGAATTATGACATCATAATGATATTATGACATCTGAATGGAATTTTGACATCATAATGGAATGTCTTCATAATAAAATTATGAAGTTATCATTTGATTATAATGATATTATGACATCATTATTCTCTCATGATAACCTTATGGATTCTATGATATCACAAGGCTATTATGACTTCACATATGCATTATTTTTTTAATTATGACAGCATCATGGGATTATGACAGCATAATGGGATTATGACATCATAATGGAATAATGACATAACAATGGAATTTTGGCATCAGAAAGGAATTATGACATCATTATGGAATTATGACATCATTATGGAATTATGAAATTACAATGATATTATGATTTTATAAAAGGATTATGACTTCACTATGGAATTATGTTATGATATCATAATGGAATAAAGATATCAGAATGGAATTATGACATCATAATAGAATATGAAATCATAAAGGGACTATGTCATCACCATGGAATTATGTCATCACTATCATATTATGATATCATAATGGTATTATGACATCATGATGGAATTAGGACATGACTTTCTCCTGAGTTGCTAAATAAATAGGGACTGGACATTGCACATGTAGATTTTACCGAAGAGTTTTCATAATTTCATAATTATTATTGTATTGAAAGAGAAGGAGGCTTTTATTGGACTTAAAGTGGAAAATGTTGGTATAATGTTCTTTTGGAATGTATACACCTTACCCTTGTTCATTCAAATGCTGATTTTCTCTCCCCCAAATATCTATGTTCAAACCCAACATTGCATTGTGATGCTTATTCTAAGTATCACCTGTATCAAGTTTGTGTAAACATGCCACCTTTTGTTCTCCAATTTGTCAATTAAAACAAATAGCCACAATGCTGGGCCATGTAGAGGATAGGGTAGACATCCTGGTTCAGAGTGGGAAGAAAGGAAGGAGTAGGAGGGAGGAGGGAGGAGCCAAAAGAGAGGAGGTGGAGAAGCAGCAGGAGCAGAAGCTGGGAGAGAGAGGCTGGAGGAGAGGTCTTGGAAACCATGTGCAGAAATGAACTGGACCTAAGATATCACTAAAAGCAAGTATAAAGGGTAAAATCTGAATGGTAGGAACTATGCGGGCTGGGAGGTTTAAGATGGAGTAACTATTGCCCAACATTGTGTTCTAGGTTAACAAAATAAATCCTAGTCTCTGTGTGGTGATTTTGGCTAAACAGCTGTTTAGGACTAACAGCAGCTTTGCTAAAGGATAAATAAATAGTAAATATTAATAAAGTGATACAACAAATGTGCTATACAACTGAACAGAGTTCTAAAATAATACAAAAGGCCAATCAATACTTTTAGAAAGTGTTCAAAATTCCTAGTCATAACTCTGGTTTTATGTTTGGTTTGATCACCTTGGCAAAACAGGCAGTTAAGAAGTGTTGGGAGTAGCCCAAGCTTTCCCTCTTCTATTTTTGGTACTATTGGCAGAGTATAAATCTAGCAAAGAGAAGAATAATGTATTGGACACTTACTGTTGTTGATTAAACACAGAAAGATCAACAAGAGGCATTCAAATGCAGGTTAATTTACCTGAAGTGTGCAATAATCTTGATGGATGGACAAATGATCTTATGTTTTTTTTTTTTTTTTAATGAGTCTTATATCCCAATGAAGGATCAGAAAATAATATTACTTTAGAGAATTAGTTTTTAAATAGGGATATGCACCAAAAATCCTCATGGACCTTTCTCAAAATGCCTACAGCATTACCAAAGCCTTCCTACTGAATATTTTGGTTAAGATCAAGAACATACTTTAATAGTCACATTAGTGATTCTGATGTACATACATATCACAGCACATCAATTCTTAGACTAAGCAAAAAACAAAGTTGGTTCTACAATCAACGAGAGTTTGTACTCTGAAGCTTCCATACCACATACAAACCTCCTAGGAAGTTCTCAATCAAGAACTTAGAAGCAATCCACCTTCCAAGTAATACCTCAGATCCTGAACCCTAAGCCCTTTAAAATACAAGCCACGTACTGGCTTTGGGTAAGCAAGTTTTAGAAGATCCAGCTTCTCCACAGAATTCAGAAAACATGAGCCACTCCATTGCTTAACTCCCAACTCTCAGTTTTAATAATGACCCTGCCAGAAAGACTGTTACAACCATGAGCTCAAGCTTTAATTCAACTAGTACTTAAAAGAACCAATTTTTTGTACTGTAACATTTAGAGCCTCTTTTTCCAAAACCACCATTTTCAAAATTACAACTTTCTAATTATATCATATACATTTATGAATCATTTCAAATATAATTATCCAGGAAGAAAAACTGGTTAGGGCAACCAAAATTTACACTTACCTGTCTCTTCGCTTCCTGACAATATTTACTTCAAAATAATAAAACCCACAGGTTGCTGGTATCGGGTGCGTGGCTTGAACAGATGCTTCAACATTGGGAGTTTTACAACGTTCTACATGTGAAACGAGAAAGACATAGGACAGATGCAATTTTCAAGTGAAAATCTTAAACAATTCAAGACAATAAGGCACTAAGATGAAATTTAATTTCTGTTTTCATCATTTCAAGTAACTGAAGAAGTGACAAAACACTTAATATTGCAATGAATTGAATGTGCAAAATAGCTGCAGCTAGCAAAAAAAACCTCTTCACACTATCTCTTGTTTGTATTAAGAGTTCAGAATCAAGCCATGTGTTGGTGGCTAAACAAAGAACTCTTCACACTATCTCTTGGTTGTATTAACAGTTCAGAATCTAGCCAGGCATTGGTGGCACAAATATTTAATCCTAGCACTGGGGAGGCAGAGGCAGGCAGATCTCTGTGTGTTAGAGGCTAACCTGGTCTACAGAGTAAGGACCAGGAAAGCCAGGGCTACACCAAAAACTCTTGTCTAAAAAAAGTTTTCAAGAAATAAAGGTCAGAAGCTAAGCAAGGAGGTCCATGGATAAGATGATCAACCCTTTCTCAGAAAAGCTAACATGATAGAAATCAGAAAGTGAGAAAACAGGGAACAGGACAAGAGCCTACCACAGAGGACCTCTGCCTTTATCCTCCAGGGCACCGAGGCAGATGCTGAGACTCATAGCCAAACTTTGGGCAGAATGTAGGGAATCTAATGAAGGAAGGGGGAGAGAGAAAGACCTGGAGAAGACAGGAGCTCCACAAGGAGAGCAACATAACCAAAAAATATGGGCAAAGGAGTCATTTCTGAGACTGATACTCCAACTAAGGACCAGGCATGGAGATAACTTAGTACCCCTGCACAAATTTAGCCCATGGTAACTCAGTCTCCAAGTGGGTTCCCTAATAATGGGAACAGGAAGTATCTCTGACATGAACTCATTGGCTGGCTCTGGAGTCACCTTACCAGGCCACAGAGGAAGACATTGCAGCCACTCCTGATGAAACCTGATAGGCTACAGTCAGATGGAAGGGGAGGAGGACCTCTTCTATCAGTGGACATGGGGAGGGATATGAGAGGAGATGGGGGAGAGAGAGTGGGATTGGTAGGGGATGAGGGAGGAGGCTACAGCTGGGATACAAATGAATATACTGTAATTAATAATAAAAAATTCAGACTCTGAACACAATGAGTATGGGCAGTGACTGTTAATTTTTTTTTATTTAATATAATGCACTACGCCAAAATGCACAAATACATTGAATATGTTTATTTAGAAGAGAAAATGAATCCATGAGTAATATTGATGCATCGGAAGTTTTTCTTTTTTTTTTTTAAGGTCAAAATGATTTTTAATTCTGTATTAATTACACTTTATTCACTTTGTATCGCCCCTGTGGTTCCCTCCCTCCTCCCTTCCCAATCCCTCCCTTCCTCCACCCTCTGCATGCATGCCCCTCCCCAAGTCCACTGATAGGGGAGGTCTTCTTTTCCTTCTTTCTGACCCTAGTCAATTAGGTCTCATCAGGAGTGGCTGCATTGTCTTCTTCTGTGGCCTGGTAATGCTGCTTCCCCCTCAGGAGGAGGTAATTAAAGAGCAGCCAATCAGTTCATGTCAGAGACAGTCCTTGTTCCTATTACAATGGAACCCACTTGGATACTGAACTACTATGGGCTCCATCTGTGCAGGGGTCTTAGGTTATCTCAATGCATAGTCCTTGGTTGGAGTATCAGTCTCAGGAAAGACCCCTGTGCTCAGAATTTTTGGTTCTGTTGCTATCCTTGTGGAGTTCCTGTCCTCTCCAGATCTTATTCTTTCCCAAGATTCTCTGCAGTCTGCCCAAAGGTTGCCCATAAGTCTAAGCATCTGCATTGATAGTCTGTAGGGCAGAGCCTTTCAGAGGTCCTCTGTGTCAGGATCCTGACTTGTTCCCTCTTCTGGATTGGAATTGAGCATTTTAGCAAGAGTCCTCCCTTTGGATTAGTTTCTTTAGGTGTACAGATTTTAGTAGGTTTATCCTATATGTCTGTATGAGTGAGTGTATATTGTGTGTCTTTCTGCTTCTGGAATAGCTCACTCAGGATGATCTTTTCCAGATCCCACCATTTACCTGCAAATTTCATGATTTCCTTGTTTTTTATTGCTGAGTAATATTCCATTGTGTAGATATACCACAATTTGTGCATCCATTCCTCCACTGACGGGCATCTGGGCTGTTTCCAGCTTCTGGCTATTACAAATAAGGCTGCTACAAACATGATTGAGCAAATATCCTTTTTGTGTACTTGAGCCTCTTTTGGGTGTATGCCTAAGAGTGGTGTAGCTGGATCTTGAGGAAGTGCTATTCCTAGTTGTCTGAGGAAGTGCCAGATTGCTTTCCAGAGTGGTTGTACAGGTTTACATTCCCACCAGCAGTGGAGGAGGGTTCCTCTTTCTCTACAACCTCTCCAGCATGTGTTTTCACTTGAGTTTTTGATCTTAGCCATTCTGATGGGTATAAGGTGGAATCTTAGGGTTGTTTCGATTTGCATTTCCCTGATTTTTAAGGACGTTGAACATTTCTTTAAAGGTTTCTCTGCCATTCGATATTCCTCTATTGAGAATTCTCTGTTTAGCTCTGTATTCCATTTTTTTAATTGGATTACTTGATGTTTTGCTGTTTAACTTCTTTAGTTCTTTATATATCCTGGATATTAGTCCTCTGTCAGATATAGGGTTGGTGAAGATCCTTTCCCAATCTGTAGGCTGTCATTTTGTTCTGACGACAGTGTCCTTTGCTTTACAGAAGCTTTTCAGTTTCATGAGGTCCCATTTATTGATTGTAGATCTTAGAGCCTGTGCTGTTGGTGTTCTGTTCAGGAAGTTGTCTCCTGTGCCAATGAGTTCAAGGCTCTTCCCTCACTTTTTCTTCTAAGCAGTTTGGTGTGTCTGGTTTTATATTTAGGTCTTTGATACACTTGGACTTTAGTTTTGTGCAAGGTGATAAGTATGGATCTATTTGCATTTTCCTACATGTAGATATCCAGTTACACCAGCACTATTTGTTGAAGATGCTGTCTTTTTTTCTTTGAATGGTTTTGGCATCTTTGTCAAAAATCAGATATCCATAAGTGTGTGGATTTATGTCAGGGTCTTCTGTACGATTCCATTGATCCACCAGTCTGTTTCTATGCCAGTACCATGCATTTAGAAGTTTTTATTTAAAGACTATAATTTGTCCCAGATTTGAGAGTACAAGTGTTTTATGCAAATTCCACATAGGGTGTGTGTGTGTGTGTGTGTTTTGCACACATTGAGACCTTTCCCAATCACTTTCTTACTGCTTTGAGACAGGGTTTCCACTGGATTGGAGGGTTGCTGTTTTGGTTAGGCTAACTGGCCTGTATTGGTCAGCCTGCAAATTATTGTACCGTATGTCATAACTAAATCAAATTGAGTTCATAGTACATGGATTAAAATTAGAATTACCTTATGGACTAATCTTTATTTCGAGAAAAAGACAATCAGCTGCAAGAAAGTTCTATGAATCAGAGCCTAGGAAGTCCAGGAAACCAACCTTTTAGGCTTTTTGCCACTTCTACCCAGTGCCTTTTTGCTTTTTTTTTTTTTTATGTTCAAAGCAGCTTTATTTTTTTTTTTCAATGCAGTTTATTCAGGAACATTGAACAATCCTCGGACCCCGGGGAAAGCCAGCCCACAGCTTAAATAGCCTCTGGGTAGCCAACACAGGCGTGCCACGGGGGCAATGCAGATAGGTCCACATACATGGAAGCAAGCCAGATCCTGGGCCTTAGCCAAATGTGGAGTTGTTCGTGACAGAGAGCACTCACCATCGGGAAGGTGGAAGGCGGAAACCAGCTCCATCTTTAAGGCATAGCATTCCGCAGCTCTCTACAGTTCCCCCTTTTTGTTTTAGATGCATCAGGCAAGAGTAGAGGTCTGATCTCTGATATTAGAAATAAATTGGGACTTTGTACCGATGTTCATTTAGGTGTCATCCACCCAAAGAGCATCAGACCCGTCCGATACCTTTTTCTCAGAGGCGGGACCTGGGGCATCAACCCGCATGCAATCAGACATGCTCTTCTCTGGGTCCAAAGCAGCTGACCCTGAGTGCAGTGCTTAGCCTCGCATCCTGTTAATTTTTTAAGATATTTTAAAAAGATTTTTTTATGTGTGAGTGAATGAATGAATGTCTGCATGTATGTATCCCACCTCTGTGGCTGCTGCCTAAAGGCCAGAAGAACATGTTTGATCCCTTGGAACTTCAGTTATTATAGGCTATTGTGAGGTTGTCTTGTGGGTGCTGGGAATCATATACAAATCCACTGCAAGAACTACTGAATCATTTCTCTGTTTCATAAACTAGAGAAATTTAAGGCTATAATTTTCAGTTATTCTGGACTGGAAGCTCATGAGATAATGATCTTAATTTTATTGGATATAAATCTGCATTTAATTTGTAAAGTTCTTATACATTCTTTTGCAAAACAGACAACTTTTTAAACGGGGGATATTTGTATGATGGCATACTATTAAATAAACTACATTAATAGGAAAATCTCATCAAGAGTTTATCATTCTGTTATTTGATATAGTCTTATTATTTGTGAAGAAAGACTAATCCACAATTATTTGTATTTGGTTGTTTTTTGTTGTTGTTGTTGTTTTTTTTTTTTAAGACAAGCTTTCTTTTTGGAGCCTTGGCTGTCCTGGATTCACTTTGTAGACGAGGCTGGCCTCAAACTCAGAGATCCACTTGTCTCTTCCACCTCCAGTGCTGGGATTACAGGCATGTGGCACTGTGCCTGGCTTAATCCACAATTCTTGAGTCAATAACAGTCTATTGAGAACTATAGCTCCATATTTTTCTCTTAAATGAGATAACACAATGCTACCAGTAATATTATAGAGTACCTTATGAGTAAGGCTTTTAACATGTCTTTGTTTTAAAAAATTATTTTTATATTAATTACAGTTTTTTCAATTTATGTCCCAGCTGCAGCCCCCACTCTCATTCCTTCCCAATCTTATCCTCCCTCCCATTGACTGTTCTTCCAGAGGACCAGTTTTCAATTCCCATCAACCACATGGCAGCTCACAACTGTCTGCAAATCCAAGATCTGTCAACATCACACAGACACACATGGATGCAAAACACCAATGCACATAAAGGAAAAAGAACAACGAAAAGGTGGATATGTATCCTTGGACAACACCCAGGACTCAGTTCTTCCCTTCCACTGTGGGTTCTAAGAACTGAACTCAATTTCTCTGACTTGCAATGAGCCATTTCACCAGTTCGCCATGAAAACATTTTTATAAAGGAAAAAGCAAGACTCATCCCTAAGACCACAGAGAGCCAATGAAATCAGCTAGTAAGACATAACTGGGAAGCAGCAAAATGCAGCCTGCCCCTCCACACCCCAATAATTTTAACACATGTAGGTAACAGATTTATCATGAGCTGAGAAAAAAAAAATAACTGCACAAATATGCCAAACAGTCACGTGTGTATGTGTGTGTTTGTGGAATGCATATAAGAAGATGTGTGCATATGTGTGGAGACCAGAGATCACCACAGGTATTGTTCAGAAGGTATCACCAACTTTGCTGAGAAGGAAGAGGGAAGACTCTTACAAGCCTGGAATTCAACAGAGTAGGATACACTGGTTACCAGGGATGTCCCAATCTCTGTTTTCTCAGGACAGGAATTACATGTTCATGCCACCATCCATGCAGTTGGTTTTATAAATGTATTCCCCGAGGCTCCAGCTTAACCCCTTATGCTTGTGTAGTAAGCACTCTACCAGCTGAGCTATCTGTGGCCCCAATCTTTTTATGTACAATAACCACTTAATAAGTAGACATTTATTGAATTGTAGTAACAGTGAAATAGATTGTCAGTAAACTGTATTCAAATAATTAGTATACTTGATCATGCAAAATTCATGCATTAAAAATTAGACAGTCATAGTTGGGCCTACTCCTTGTGAGCTGTTGGTTCCCAAAATAGTACATGCTATTTGCCATTGCTTTTGGTTGCTCACCAGAATGAGATGGTTAAGACCCTACTGACAGACACACTTTAATCATAATACTTAGAGAAAACAAGCAGGTACTGAGTTGGAAACTTCCTCACTGATAGCTATTGTTCATACTCCCTAAAGGTGCTTTGCAGGCCACTAGGGAAGAGCAGTCATCAAGAGTCTTCCTCAACTGTGGACACTGTGTGTTATTATACTACTGACTCACCAAGCAAGTTGTACCTACAGGTAAATTAAATAGTGGCATGACCAACCACATTTTGATTGTATTTAAGGTCCACTCACGTCTCATTCTAATGACCTGGCTAAGAGCTCGTGGCTGGGGAGGTACTAATGGGGAATCTACTTCTGTTGTTTTGCCAAATAGACCCATAGACCCTGATGAGCTTGTAAAGTGGCTTCTAAGTGTTTATGTTTATGCCCATAGATTAATGATGTTATTAGCTTTGGTCAAAAGAGTTTCTTTCTACAGTGGGTGGCAGCTAGTAGTCAAGTGTGGAGAATAAGTGAGCTCTGAATGTTCAACCCGAAAAAGAAATCTATAGTACCTTCTCCAAGGCTCAGGGAGCATCACAGAGGAGATGTAGAATGTTGAGAGCTAGAGAAAGGAGTGGAGTACTGTGGAATGCTGTCTTCTAAGCATGGCAGAGCAAATGCACTCTTGAACTCTCAGCAGATAGGATTATCTACACAAGCTTGCGTCTGTCAACTTTGTGCTTCAAGTAAAGGATCTAGTAAGTAGTTCATGGTTATAAGGTGAGGGAGATACATTTTCTTCAGTGATGTAGGCACTGATAAGATGTTCTTGCTCCTGTATCAATCATCACCCATGATATGTAAGCAACCCTAATGAAACTCAATGGGTTAAATACACACACACATACACAAACATGGAGAGAGGGTAAAAGAAAGAGACCAGTTGGAAATAAAAGGGAATTAGTGGGAAAAAGACAGGAAAAAATAAAATATTGACTGGACATTTTAATTGGAATTCTAAATGAATTATTTTATTATTGGGCTTTTTTAAAATAATAAACAGTAAATTTTGGCAGTAACCAAAATTTTATTTTAATTTACCAAAATTTTTATCCTAACAACCAATAATAAAGTTTCTGATACTAACCACAACTTCTATGAGTGATCTCAAGATATAATAAGAAGTAATATCTAACATATCTAGTACTATAGGAAAAGCCCCATTTTAAGTGAACTGTATTTAGTAAATCCTTTAATATTCAAAACAACCCAATGATTAAAAGTACTATGTAGCCTCATTTCATAACTGAGGAAAAAGTGAAATAAACCATGTCCATTTTAAAAACCTACTGATTGAGAATTCCAAGCCAGCATAAGTGCTGCAAATTAAATTCAAGAAGCCAGCTCCAACAAGAATTATGACCCCATATGAAAGATTTAGGGACATTGAGAATTCTGGGAGTCATGCCATATCTATCCTCATCTATTTTTTATCTGCTTTAAGGCAGAAGAAAAAGAGAATGAATGATGTAAGGTGCACAATTTCTAAAAGTGCTAGCCATTCTTGCATGGAATTTTCTCATTCAACATTTGTAACATAGGTTATATAGCATCACTTATAAAAGTCAAACTTTTACAGAGATGGTATCATTTGTTCCAAATTGGTAGACTCATGCTAAATCCATGCAAATTAAAATTCTATACATGTTTTCATTACAGAAAATATTCAAAAGTTCTTCAGAATTTTAAATCTATTAAGAGCCTTTGTTTATTATGCTCTTGTAAAACATTTTAGAAAATTCTGTAAATGTGAAAATGTAAACGAGTTGAATCATTATATAATTTAAAAATCACAGAGGGGATGGAGGTGTAGCTCAGTGGTAGAATATTTGCCTAACACATACAAATCTCTAGGCCAGTTCAATCTTTACACAGCTACGACCCTTTAATACAGTTCCTTATGTTGAGGTGACACCCCAATCATGGGCTTTTTATTCCCACTTAAAGCACTCCTTTATAGACCCACAGTCTATATTTGGCAACTACGTGCAAAACTATTCCACCTCAGAAATACTAAATCCTAACCAGGCCTGTCCTACAACAAAATATATTACTTAAATATGACTTAGTTCACTTACATTTGAATATGGGAATGGCGCTAGCAGAATCAAGATGTCACTTAGTCTATAACACAGCTTTTCTCAATACTCTGATGAATGTTAAAAGCTTAGCAACATGGAAAGCCCTTAAACAGAAAGATCTGATATTTTAACAGAAGTATATCTCAAAGGACACAGCATGCCACTATGTTAAGCCATCAGGGCAACAAGGCAAGGGAAAGAGGTTAAAGGTGTCAAGATTGTTTCCTATATGAGTATAGATTCACCCATTCACTTCCACTACATATGTCCAGCAGTATGGGAAGTTAACAATCAGAATTGGCATTAGAAAATTAGCTCACACTCCTATAGGATATGACTTTTATCAACTAGAGTTCAAAATGTAGTTTTCTTTGCCTTCCTTAGAATTCATTATTTCAAAAGTTACTGAGGTCAATATTTTCTCCCCTTCCCTGAGGCTATTTCAAATATGTTATGCAATGAAGATTATTTTATCAAGTTGGGTAGGGTGGTTTACATCTACAATCTCAGCACTTGGGAATTAGAAGCAGAAAATTAGGATTTCAAAGTTGCTTTCAGTCACTACACATAGTGACTTCAGGGACAGCCTGGGCTACATGAGGCCCTATCACAGTGGTTCTCCACCTTCCTAATTCTAAGACCCTTTAGCACTGTTCTTCATGTTGTGTTGAACCCCAACCATAAAATTATTCCATAGCTGTTCTGTAACCATATTTTTTGTTACATTTGAGAATCATAATGTAAATATACAGGTTATATAATATGTGACTCCTGGGAAAGATTCATTTGACCCCCAAAGTGGTTGTGACTCACAGTTTGAGAGCTGCTGCCCCATCAAAAAGAAAAAAGGAGAAAGGTGAGTGGAGAGCACAAAGAAAATGAGAAAGGGTGGAAAGTGCCTAGATTATTTTGTCAAGCTGGGCCTGGTAGTGTTGACCTGTCACGTAGCTACATAGTATACCTAAGGAGTCAGCTTGCAAAATCAGTGACTACATGGGCAACTTATACAGACCCCATCTAAAAATATTATAACAGGCTAGAAATATAGCACAGCAGTAAGCCATATAGACAGAATGCATTGAAATGCTACTTAAAAAATAAAAATCACATTCTGCATTCTACCCTGGAGTTTTTCCTCTCTCCTAAATGATTTTTTCAATTTGTGTTCATTACAGTTTTTGGTATTATAAAGTTCTATGGTTTGCCTAAGACACAATGCCATGTATCCACACTAAAGTACCACAAACACACAAGATATTTTTACTGTCTGAAAATACCCTCTATGCTTAGTCTATTTGATCCCATTCCTTGGACAACCACACTTTTTCACTGCCTCTACTCTTTTACCCTTTCTACTTAGTCCTTTTAGACGGGCTGCCTTCACTTAGGAATACGAAGTTCAAATTCGACATGTCTGCATGACCTGATGGCTCACTTCATTAGTCATTGATCATATCCCATTACATCAAACTTCGTGGGTCTCTTGATCCCATCTGTCACCAATTACTGAAAGATATCTTGGTTGCTACCACTTTAAAGATCATCAGCAAATCTGGTGCAAACATTGACCAGCAGAGGAGGTTTAGGTATTCAGATGAGCTAGGTAAATATTTGGGTATACTGCTAATGGCAAGTAGGATAAACATATAGTTTGCTGTGTTAGTACAGCCAACCATCTCCAAAGTGGCTATACCATTGTGCATGCCCACTACCAATAATTTGAGGTTTTGTTGTTAGGTAGCCACACCAACACCTGGCCCACTCTCAGGTTATGGTTAAAATTTAGCCATTCTAACATGTATATTTCCTGTTTGGGGTTTTGGGTTTGTTTTGTTTTTAAAGAAGCTTTTCATTTCATTTAAGTAGATGTCAAGAACACACCTTCAAGAAGAATCTAAGGCTGCAGAGTCAGACATGTGCAATGCTAGCACAAACACCAGTGGAGACTGACCTAGGCTTGCAGATCTTTAGAACTGTGACAGCTGTGTTGTTACAAAGTTCCACACTCCTAAGTAATTACCCCAGCCTAACCCTCCCAGTGTCCTGTTATTTCTAATGCACAGTTGTATGGAAAACAAGGTTTGCTCCACAATGCATTTGTGGCATTGCAGCAGAAATGCCTGTTGTCTTCTTATAGAACACACTATCTGAAGACTTCACTTTTAAAGTTTATGTAATTTTCTGAATCTTTCCTTGGGATTTATTTTCTTCTTCCAGGACAAGCTTACCTGAGAATCTCTTAAAAGGCCTCAAATGCTTTTGATTTCCTTCATAATCCTATACTTCCACCACCCTTACCAGCAATGCCATTGCCATGGCCTTTCATCAGTATCACATTCCACTTTCCCTGCTACTACTCTAGCAGTCAATGTGGTAAAAGATCACTGCCATGAATTCATCACCTGGTCTTTCTCGGTGACACCTACATTATGTTCAGAAATGTTCAGTCAACCTGTTTCAGTTATTCTAAAAGGATCATCCACATTGTCTTCATTCATGTTAAGTTTTTGAAGCTTGGTGAGTTTATTTTGTGAAGAAAATGAGAAGCCATTAGATGTAGTCAAAGTCACTCTGCTATTCCAATGCAATCCATGTCCACACCAGCTTGACTCCCATGGACTATTTCTCCTCTCCAGGACCTACTACCTGTGTTTTGCAAAGACTGCTACTGGTCTTTATCTCATCATCCCTCAAACTAAGTATCTTTAGCAATTTCTTCTTTAATTTTACATCACCCTTTGAGAACACAACATCCCCACAATTTACTCACTTTTATCACAAAGTTCTCTGCCTCCGTGTGATAAACCATTGTCCCTGTCAGTATTCTATTAAGGTTGGTATTGAGTAACAATTTTACCTTGCACTAAAATCATAGTCTCATACCAATTTAAACATCACTTCAGTTTTACTTACAAACTGAATGAAGACTGATGCAGAACTAATACAACTGCTGGCACATTACTTTCAAAAGACTTGATTATGTGGGATTTCCATCTACTCTGATGATATCAGAATCTAGCTCTCAGCTAAAATGTAACCAAATATTGGCCATTAAAAACAGAGATGTTTTTCCCTTAACCTTCTAAAGATAATCTTTCTATGTTCCTCGAGCATGCTCTCTCTGCCACATCCTCTCTACTTGGAACCTCCACTTATCCTTTCAACTCCTGACAGCTGGGTTTTATTTCCATCATGAAACACAGACTGCTATTCCTAAGGCTACAATGGTCTTATTCCAAAACCAGTGATCAATTTTCCAGGTCTATCCACTACACACTACACTATCCACTGTATAAGGGACCTCTTCCTCCTTTCTAATTTCCACAGCTCAGGTCCCATGACACTACTCTCCTTTCCAACCAGGTGCCTCAAAACAGTTTCTTCTTGGGCCTCCATCTGCCTGTTAATGATACATCAATGTTCTGCCTCTGCCATAGCTCTCTCCCTCCATACAGTAAAACAATGTCAGTTCAACTACCTCCTCAAGGTAAGTCCTAAAACAGTGCTAACAGTATTCCCTCTTCCCAGGCTTCAGATGGCTTAGAAACCCTTCCCAGCAGGAAGGTCCTCACATTGTCCCTAATGAAGAAAGCAGGACTCAGAATGTGTGGTGCCACAATACTCTGCATTTTATTACTACTCCCAATCCAATCTAAGCCAACACATGTGTTATGGTTTTACTTGTGAACTGTCCTTCACAAGCACGTGTTTAAAATTGGCCCCTCGCTGTGAGATGTATCAGGGAAGTATGTTGGAACATTTAAGAGGTGGTATCCATTGAGTTGCAATACGTGAGTGGTTGAGGGTTGATCAGTAGAACAAAAAACAATGGAAGCAGCCTCAGTGTCCCGTTGCCTCCAAGAACCCCAACATGCCTTCCCCACTATGGAGGACTGTGTAAACCTCAAAAGGATGAACAGAAATAAAAGACACAGACTTTAAAATAACAAGACTCCATGAAGGTTTAGAAGAGAGACACTGTCTTTGTAACATGGGGAAAGGAGAGATAAAGGAGATAAAAGCTGGAGAAAAGGATGACAACCAACCTGTTCTTCCAAAACTAATGGTTCAAGTTTATGAAATAAGAATGTTTCCAGAAAGTGAATATCAGTGTTACACAACAGAAAGTAAGAAAAAGGCCACAGGAAAACTGTGACATTCAAACCCCAACCACATAAGCATGCATTTGTCTCTGGCCTAGATGATTAATTTTACATAAAAGAAGTAAATACAGCAAATCAAGGAATGTTACAATGCCAAATTAGCCAAAATCATGAGAGTTAAGCTGCCACAGAAATTTTCTTACTGACCATCCAGCACTCAGAAGACATTGAGGCCCTGTCTAAGAGAGCTAGTACCACCAGTGAGTGCTGGGATTCAGGAAAGCTGGGATTCTTTGCTCACTAAACTCCCCTACACAGTCTCTGCCTTAAATGCTTTTTATTTACCATAAACTACAAATGTAAAATGAAGTCCTGTCAAATCTAAAAAAAGCATTCTGGCAGCCAAAACAGAAGTAAAAATAGTATAGCACTTACTGTTCACACCAATTTAAAAACAAAATTAAGTAATAATCCACAAGGAAATCAACAAAATGTCATTCAGCAGATTTCTTCTGTTGCCATACTCATTTAAAGAGTAGCTGATTTTACAAGGTTCTTTTCAAACCCCAGTTGTTACTTCATTACAAATCTTGCCACAGGTTTGTATACTCTACATACATATCCCTAGGATCTGAAGACCTCCCTTCCTTTAGATCCAATCAAAAAGAGCCTGCTTAGAATGTAAACACTCCTCTGCCTTAGATTAAGAGCCTCGTATCCAAACTGATAGCACTGCATTGTTTTTTACCTGTTCCACACAAGTAAACTTGGTGAAGGCATTTAATCGGGGTACAATTCAACCCCGGCCCTGTCATTTATAATTTTCTATACAACTGAATTGTTTAAAGCTTTGTTTTAACCCCAGAAAAGTGGGGATGGGAAGGAGCAGAAGCCTAAGGTGGCTAAGTATGCTAGCTGCAGGTGCAAAATATAAGCCAGTTTTTTCAAAAGGCTAATTGGTATCTTTAAAAACCCTTGTTTTCATTTAGGTGTCATCCACCCAAAGAGCATCAGACCCGTCCGATACCTTTTTCTCAGAGGCGGGACCTGGGACATCAACCCGCATGCAATCAGACATGCTCTTTTCTGGGTCGAAAGCGGCTGACCCTGAGTGCAGTGCTTAGCCTCGCATCCTGAGCATAACATTTTAGCTTTTTATGGTAGCCAACCATGCTTGGGGAGTACAAAGTCCCAATTTATTTCTAATATCAGAGATCAGACCTCTACTCTTGCCTGATGCGTCTAAAACAAAAAGGGGGAACTGTAGAGAGCTGCGGAATGCTGCGCCTTAAAGATGGAGCTGTTTTCCGCCTTCCACCTTCCCTATGGTGAGTGCTCTCTGTCACGAACAATTCCACATTTGGCTAAGGCCGAAGATCTGGCTTGCTTCCATGTATGTGGACCTATCTGCATTGCCCACATGGCACGCTGGGGGCTGGGGTTGGCTACCCAGAGGCTATTTAAGCTGTGGGCTGGCTTTCCCCAGGGTCAGATGATTGTTCAAGGTTCCTGAATAAACTGCATTGAAAAAAAAAAAAAAAGAAAAGAAAAAAAACCCTTGTTTTCAACAAAACTTCATTTAACACCACCTGGAAACACAGGACATTTCCAATTTGGGATAGAGTAGGGGGTAGTTCTGCTCCCTGAAAAAACAGGGAATACGGAGGTTCCCCTCTCACTCTCCCAGTTGCATTCAGTAAGGTACAAAGATGTCCAGCTTCGGTCCCTTCTCGTTTTGTACCCCTACACAATCTCGGGCATAATTTGGGACAAATAACCACTGATTAGGCTCTTCCTCCTGTGTATGTAGGTTCTCGCTTAATTAGAAACTGTGCCTCGGAATCCTGTCTCGCACCGCCACTGCATAAGAGGAGATAACCTGACCCTCTCTACCTGGAGAACAATGTAACCCATCTCTGGCCAATAGATTTATCTCAGGGAAATAAGAAGAGGTAGTGTGTCCCGTCATTCTGGATTCCCTCAAAGCATCCCCCGCCCCCCGGGCCTAGGAAGTCCAGCTCCTTCCCTAGCTCAGAGCCTCACCCAGCACTGTCTGATCTCTAAGTGAGACCTGGAATCCTGTATCTCTGTAGTAAACCCTCAGGTTGTTTTCTGAGAGGTCGATGTAGCTGAACTTGTCCTTCAGGCTCCAGGACCTGGGCAGTGGAGTCTTCTGCTGGTCCATGGCCTGGTAGAGGCTCTTCAAACGCTCTGTGGCTCCTGCTCATAAAGAGGCCACAGCACTATTCAAAGTCTCCAGGGCTGGGACCTGAACACCTGCAGCTGATCCCACAATGCCTGCGGTCCAGCCAGGGACATGGCCAGGGCTGGTGGACCGCTGGCGGAGTTGGCCGCTGAGGCGGTGGCCTGGGGTGGCATGGGTGGTGGTGGATGGAGCAGCATGGAGGCCACCTCAGTCCCTAAGCCTCCACCAGGTGAGCCAGCCTGGGAGGAGTCGATCTTGGCGGCCATGGGCGCGGGCAGGGCGTCTCCGGAGCCAGAGGCCCCATTGTCGGCTGGTGGCAGAGGCTGCTCACACATTTCTGCAGCAGTTCAGAGAATGGCTCCTCCACTAGTCAAACCTTCCTCCTACGCTTCCCTGGGCTCTGTCACTGTGACGCCCAGAGGCGGTGTCACTGTGACGCCTAGTCTGCACGCCCCGGAAGTCGGAGCGCAGCGGTGGAGGACACCCGCTGTGGGTGGGCCAGGGGGCCCAAGGAAGCCTCTGCCATTCACTGGCGGTCAGGTGACCTGGAGTGGTGGTACCGCAAAGGGCGCTGGCAGGTGGGCCTGGGTGAGGTGGGGAAAAGAAGCAGAGAGCCTGCGAGGGGCGCTGCTCTCCTGTCTGTTTCAGGAGGGCAGGCAGGCTGTGGAGGCGCTGCACGGGGGTGGAGCCAGCTGAGGGGGTGGTGCCAGGTGCACCTGCCCGCTGGCTGTTTGGCAGCCTCTCAGGTGCAGGCACAGCCCTGCTTTGCACCCAGGGAGAGCAATTGAGCCCTGCTGGGCCACAGGGAGCTTAGCCAGGGATTCCCTAGTGCATAAAGGGCCGCAGAAAACCATTTCTGTCTGAAGGAGAAGTCTCTCTCTTAAAACAGTTACTCTTTCGTTATTTAATGAATGAATGAGGAGTCCCTGTGAACTTCATTGGGGGGAAAAGCATATATATTTTTTCATACATATATATTAATATATATTAAAACCTTAATATACCTACATATATATATGTCTCCTGAACCTATTCAGACCTCGGACACCACCACTGCTAGTTCTAGAACTGACGCAGGATGTTCCAACGATGGGTTAAGGCTTCTCATAATATTTCCTATAAGCCCACACCTGTTTGTCTATATCCCCCATTTTTATTCATTATTAGCCAGATAGAGCCAAGTAATTGTGGTAATGATACTTGCTTTTTTGCCCAATGCTGGAATGCTAGTAAATTTAGGTATGCCCTGGTTACTCGCATGCCTCACTGGGTGCCTGTGCCCATTGATGCCCCTCACGCTATGACTCTCTTCAGACAGAAAAGGGATCTTGGAACTACAGCCACCATTGTTACTACCATCTCATTGACGGCTGTTGGAGCTACCACCAGGGCATTAGCCATGAGTCATACTGGGCAGACTGCTCAGACCCTGAATAATCATTTAGCCAATGTAGCTCATGCCTTAGTTGTACATAAAGGAATTAATGCTCAACTAAAAGGAAGCTTGATGGTGTTCAATCAGAGGATTGACCTCTTGCAGGAGCAAATTGATACCCTATGGCAAATCGCTCAACCTGGCTGTCAATGAAAGTATGCTGGACTTTGTGTCACTAGCATACAACATGAGAATTTTTCCTGCGCTGCAAATCTGTCTAAACAATTGTCGAGCTATATTTTAGGTAATTGGACTGGAGAATTCGATACTACGATGGAGCAGCTGAGAGTGGCCATTGTCACAGTAATTCTACCGGAGTGGACGCAGGATTAGCCACAGGATTATCAACATGGATTGCTGCAGCCATGAATCATCTGAAGGAATGGGCGGGCATGGGAGTGTTAGCAGGCCTTCTGGTGTTGGTCTCCTTGGTTTGCCTGTGGTATATATGCAAGATTAGAGTCTCACAACAGTGTGATGCAGCCATGATCATTCAGGCCTTTACAGCCATTGAAGCAGGACATTCTCCCCAAGCATGGTTGGATACCATAAAAAGCTAAAATGATACACTCAGGATGCGAGGCTAAGCACTGCACTCAGGGTCAGCCGCTTTGGACCCAGAGAAGAGTATGTCTGATTGCATGCAGGTTGATGCCCCAGGTCCCGCCTCTGAGAAAAAGGTAGCGGACGGGTCTGATGCTCTTTGGGTGGATGACACCTAAATGAACATCTGTACAAAGTCCCAATTTATTTCTAATATCAGAGATCAGACCTCTACTCTTGCCTGATGCATCTAAAACAAAAAGGGGGAACTGTAGAGAGCTGCGGAATGCTATGCCTTAAAGATGGAGCTGGTTTCCGCCTTCCACCTTCCCGATGGTGCGTGCTCTCTGTCACGAACAACTCCACATTTGGCTAAGGCCGAGGATCTGGCTTGCTTCCATGTATGTGGACCTATCTGCATTGCCCCCGTGGCACGCCTGTGTTGGCTACCCAGAGGCTATTTAAGCTGTGGGCTGGCTTTCCCCGGGGTCCGAGGATTGTTCAATGTTCCTGAATAAACTGCATTGAAAAAAAAATGACAGATACCTAGATAAAAATGGATTGAATTGCAGGAGAGTTATGGTATATATGGGATAGTGTATGTTATTTTTTTTAACTGTGTACATGTGTGTGGGTGTTTGCTCCTATCAGTCTGACATGGTATAGTTGTGGAGCTCAGATGACAACTTGTGGGAATGAATTCCCTCTTTCCTCCATGTGAACTCTAGGGATCTAATTCAGGTCATCAAACTTGTTGGCAGGTGTCCTTACCCATTGAGCCACCTTGCTGGTCTTATGATAAAATTTTGAGGCATTTTATGTAACAAGCTATTATTGAAACACTCAAGACTGGCCCTCTTATTTAAAAATTGTCAGATGATTAATTTCTAAAGTGACAGGTTTAAAATTGATTATAATAAATTTATTTTATTTTTGAGGAATATTAGAGAATCATTTAATGAATATGACATTGGGTTCAGTTAGCATAAATGCTTCAATAACAGATCCACTCTCTCTTTCAGATGAGTGCAAGCATGCACACACACACTATCAGTACTCTTTAAAGAGACACAAACAGATCTGACACAAGTAGATTTGGCAAGTGGGAGCACCTGAAGGTTAGATTTTTACAGTCTTGTGTAAGTCAGCCAGGACTGACCATTTTGTGAGGTTAAAGAGATGGTTCAGCTGTAAGGGCACTTATTGAGCTTGTAGAGGACATGGGTTTAATTTCTAGCACCCACATGGTGGTTAAACTATCCATAACTACAGTTCCAAGGAATCTGATGCCCTCTTTTGATCTCTTTGGCCACCAGGAACATGTACATGCATGCAGACAAAATGCTTCTATACATAAATAAATTTAAAAAAATCAAAACTAAAACTAATTTTTCTATCTCCAAATTTTGTGATCTCTGCTTTATTTGTAATAACTCATTTCATTTGTGTTGATTTATTTTCACTTTAGTGAAAGACAGTTGCCATCAAAAGTATTTCTCATTAGGGGAAAAGGTAACTGAAATTCAGTAATGCTTCAGAAAATATGGGACACTTTGGTAGTCCTGCCTCGCAGTGCTTCAGACAGATGACAGAGAACTGGAATGTGGGAGCCTGAAGACGTGATGAAATGGTGAAGTGCACCTTTTAATTGTAGCATCTTTTTTTTTTTTTTTATGTGTTTGGGTGTTGGGTATGCATGCCTGAGTGTGTGTGCCCTGGTGTCAGAAAAGGGCATTGGATCCCCTGGAGCTGGAGTTACTAGCAATTGTGACCCAGCTGGTGTCTGTGCCAAGAACCAAACTCAGGTCCTGGGAGAGCGTCAAATTGTGTTTTTGCAGAGCAATCTCCCCAAGTCGCAGCAGTTACTAGTCTTTAACACTTACTAAATATAATTCCCGGAAAATGTTGTACTGTTTTCCTTATTATATTTTTAATGTACTTAGGAATGTATATGCAGGCTTATGTGTTATTGTGTGTTATGGGCACATACATGTGGAAGTCAGAGGACAACTTCAAATGCTGATTCTCTTTCCATCTTGTGGGTTCTGTGGCCTGGAATTTAGGTCATTGTGGTACTCTTATTCACTGAGCCATCTCACTGACTTAGAAATATATTTGTTAAGTCTGATCAAATATCTTAAGAAATGTTTGCTTACAAAGACAAAGGAGGATTATAGGGGTGCTAAGAAGGTGGCTTAGTGGGTAACGTGTTTTCTCTACAAATATGAGGACCAGAGTTCAGATCACCACCACTCACATAAAAGCAGTTTGTGTCAGTGTGCGCCTGAAACTCTTGGTGTGTGTGTGTGGTGGGGAGGGTGATGGGTTGGCCAAATGAGCATCAGTATGGCTTAGGGACTTTTCAACCAGAGAACAGCCAGTTCCAGGTTCAGGGAGATATCATAAAACAAGACTAAAAAGAGATTGAGGAAGATAACTAGTTTATTCTGTACACACTTATACACACACACACACACACACACTATATAAGGGTAATTTAAGAGATATTTAAAAACAAGAAATTCATAATGGGCATGGGGGTGAGTTTCTGTTATCTCAGGATGTGTGGGAGGTTGAAGACACAGAGTTTTATTTTGCCAGCCTGTCTTTCATACTAAGATTTTGTATCAAAGCAAAAAAATCAAATGAATTGGAAGTGAACTGAGTTTTCCCTTGGATCTCTTTGCTACAATTTTGATAAAATTGCTTTGATGGAACTTAATAATTATACTCAGAAAAACTAGCTAGCTATGGGGCAGAAAATTCTGTTAAATTTGTCACCTAGTCTACTCAACTCATTCATTCTTTCATGTAAACTCCATGTTTACTTGGTGCCAGTTTCTGGGTTTAAAGAGGATTAAAATATAGTCTTTGACTGTACAGAGTTCAAAGAAAATAAAATGAAGTAGTGGTGGAAATTTTAGAATGATATTGTGGAAGATAGAAGCCTCTAACTCAGGCTGAACCTCATACTTCCTAATGCTGTGACCTCATGTTGTGGTGACTCCAACCATAAAATTATTTTTGTTGCTACTTCATGACTGTAATTTTACTACTATTATGAATTGCAGTGTAAGCATCTGTTTTCTGATGGTCTTAGGTGACTCCTGTGAAAGAGTCATTTGACCCCGCCCCCAATGGACCTCAACCTACAGTTGAGAACCACTGCTGTTTCTTGGAAAAGTTAAGCTCGGTAGCCAAACTTAAACTATGAGAGAAAGGTCTAGGGCAGAGTGTATGAAAGTCAAAAGCATGGAGTAAACAGTTATTCTAAGTGTTTGGATCTGTAAGCTTAGACTTTATTCTGTAGGACGTAGAGAATCAAGAGATTTCAAAAGGAAGTGCCTGAATCATTTTAATTTAAGACCACACACTGATTGAGAGATAGATTTAAATATACAAGGAAAAAAAATGCCAATTCTTTTAGAAATCTGTTGCTTTAAAGAATTAACATGGAGAGTGGGAAGGGACAGAGAAATGCATATATATTTCTGAGATTTTTTAAGGTAACACAGAAATATGAGGAATAATGAGAAAAATCAAGAAGTATTACATACTATCTCTATAGATTTCTTAAAGTAAACCTTGAATCAAATTGGTTTGGAAGATGTTACCACTGCATTATAATATCCTTGAGGATAATTGAAAATGAGAATCTTTTGTTTGTTTCTGAAACAGGATCTCACAACGAAGACTTGGCTGGCCTGGAAGTTGCTATATAGACTGGCTATATAGGCTGGCTTTGAACTCAGAGATCCACCTACCTCTCAGTTTTCTGAATGGTAGGATTAAGGGTGTGTGCCACCATGCCAAGCCCTAGAAATTGGAATCTTGATATGAGATTTTCATGGAAATCAGGAGATGCTGAAAGAAAAAAAATAAGCTTCACAGAAGGAGCTGAGTAAGTGTTCTGGAATCAAGGGTCTTTAAGTGATCTCAGCCATGGAAATTCACAAAGCTGTACCAATTCTGTAGCTGAGACTCAGCTACAGTTGCAGATTTTGGATCTTTGCTCTGAGACTGGCTTATCTTTCCTTCTCATTTGAAGCTCTGGGGAAGTATGATGCCTGCTGAGCTACTACACAGTTTATTGTCTAGATCTTTTCACGGGTGTTATTATATGAGTTTGTAATCTTCACAAAGGGTGCTAACATGTTGGATTAGTTACTTTTCTCAACACCGTGAGAAAAGGAGTTGCAGAAACAACATGTGGGAGGATTGGTTTATTTCTGTTCATCCTTTTGAGGGTTACAAATTCCTCCATAGTGGGGAAGGCATGTTGGGGTTCTTGGAGGCAACAGGACTCTGAGGCTGCTTCCTTTGTCCTATGGATCAGGAAATAATACCTCTGATCCACCCTCAACCACTCACTTATTGCAACTCAATGCATGCCATCTCTTAAAGGTTCCAACATACTTCCCTGATTGATCTCACAGCGAGGAACCAATTTTAAACACGTGCTTGTGAAGGACAGTTCACAAGTAAAACCATAACACATGTGTTGGCTTAGACTGGATTGGGAGTACTAATAAAATGCAGAGTATTGTAGCACCGCACAGTCTGAGCCCTGCTTTCTTCATTAGGGACAATGTGAGGACATTCCTCATGGGAAGGGTTTGTAAGTCACGTGAAGCCTGGGAAGAGGGATTACTGTTAGCACTATTTTAGGACTTACCTTGTGGAGGTAGTTGAACAGACAGTGTTTTACTGTATGGGGGGAGAGAGCTATGGTAGAGGCAGAACATTAATGCATCATTAACAGGTAGATGGAGGCCCAAGAAGCAACCGTTTTGAGGTACCTGGGTGGAAAGGAGAGTAGTGTCATGGGACCTGAGCTATAGAAATTAGAAAGGAGGAAGAGGTCCCATATACAGTGGATAGTGTAGTGTGTAGTGGATAGACCTAGAAAATTGATCACTGGTTTTGGAATAAAATGATTGTAGCCTTAGGGATAGCAGTCTGTATTTCATGATGGAAATAAAACCCAGCTGTCAGGAGTTGAAAGGATAAGTGGAGGTTCCAAGTAGAGAGGATGTGGCAGAAAGGGCATTCTTGAGGAACATAGAAACATTATCTTTAGAAGGTTAATGGAAAAACATCCTTGTTTTTAATGGCCAATATTTGGTTACATTTTAGCTGAGGGCTAGATTCTGATATCATCAGGGTAGATGGAAATACCACATAATCAAGACTTTTGAAAGTAATGTGCCAGCAGTTGTATTAGTTCTGCATCAGTCTTCATTTAGTTTGTAAGTAAAACTGAAGTGATGTTTAAATTGGTATGAGACTATGATTTTAGGTAAAGGTAAATTTGTTACTCAATACCAACCTTAATATAATACTGACAGGGATGATGGTTTATCACACGGAGGCACAGAACTTTGTGATAAAAGTGAGTAAATTGTGGGGACGTTGTATTCTCAAGGGTGAGGTAAAATTAAAAAAGAAAGTGCTAATGATACTTAGTTTGAGGGCTGATGAGATAAAGTATAGTAGCAGTCTTTGCAGAACACAAGTAGTAGGTCCTGGAGAGGAGAAATACACCATGGGAGGCAGGCTGATGTAGACATGGATCACATTGGAATAGCAGAGTGGAGAACTGACTTTGACTACATCTAATGGCCTCTCATTTTCTTCACTAAATTAACTCAGCAAACTTCAAAAGCTTAACATGAATGAATATGAAGTGGATGATCGTTTTAGAATAACTGAATCAGGTTGACTGAAGATGTTGGAACATAACGTAGGTGGCACCGAGAAAGACCAGGTGATGAAGTCATGGCAGTGATCTTTTACCACATTGACTGCTAGGGTAGTAGCAGAGAAAGTGGAATGTGATGCTGATGAAAAGGCCATGGCAATGGCTTTGCTGGTAAGGGTGGTGGAAGCATAGGATTATGAAGGAAATCAAGGGCATTTGAGGCCTTTTAAGAGATTTTCTAGTAAACTTCTCCTGGAGGAAGGAAAAAAAATTCTGAGGAAAGATTCAGAGAATTAGATAATTTTAAAAGTGAAGTCTTCAGATAGTGTGTTCTATAAGAAGACAACAGGCATTTCTGCTGCAATGCCACAGATTCATTGTGGAGAAAACCTTGTTTTCCATACAACTGTGCATTAGAAATAACAGGACACTGGGAGGGTTAGGCTGGGGTAATTACTTAGGAGTGTGGAACTTTGTAACAACACATCTGTCACAGTTCTAAAGATCTGCAAGCCTAGGTCATCCCCACTGGTGTTTGTGCTAGCATTGCACATGTCTGACTCTGCAGCCTTAGATTCTTCTTGAAGGTGTGTTCTTGACACCTACTTAATTGAAATGAAAAGCTTCTTTAAAAACAAAACAAACCCAAAACCCCAAACAGGAACTACTCATGTTAGAATGGCTAAATTTTAACCATAACCTGAGAGTGGGCCAGGTGTTGGTGTGGCTACCTAACAACAAAACCTCAAATTATTGGTAGTGGGCATGCACAATGGTATAGCCACTTTGGAGATGGTTGGCTGTACTAACACAGCAAACGATGTGTTTATCCTACTTGCCATTAGCAGTATACCCAAATATTTACCTAACTCATCTGAATACCTAAACCTTCTCTGCTGGTCAATGTTTGCACCAAATTTGCTGATGATCTTTAAAGTGGTAGCAACCAAGATATCTTTCAGTAATTGGTGACAGATGGGATCAAAATATCCACAAAGTTTGATGTAATGGGATATGATCAATGACTAATGAAGTGAGCCATCAGGTCATGCAGACATGTCGAATTTGAACTCCGTATTCCTAAGTGAAGGCAGCCCATCTAAAAGGACTAAGTAGAAAGGGTAAAAGAGTAGAGGCAGTGAAAAAGTGTGGTTGTCCAAGGAATGGGATCATAGACTAAGTATAGAGGGTATTTTCAGACAGTAAAAATATCTTGTGTGCTTGTGGTACTGTAGTTGTGCGTATATGGCATTGTGTCTTAGGCAAACCATAGAACTTTATAATACGAAGAACTGTAATGAATACAAATTGAAAAAATCATTTAGGAGAGAGGCAAAAACACATACAAGAAACACACCTAAGACACAAAGATAGACATTACCTGAGGGTAAAGGGTTGGAAGATGACTTTCCAAGCAAACAGACCCAAGAAGCAAGCAGGAGTAGCCATTCTAATATCTGATAAAATAGACTTTCAACCAAAATTAATAAAAAGAGATGGGGAAGGACACTTCATACTCATCAAGGGAAAATTCCACCAGAAAGACATCACAATCCTGAACATCTATGCCCCAAATACAAGAGCACCCACATTTGTTAAAGAAACATTGATAAAATTTAAAGCACATATAGATCCCCACATATTAATAGTGGGAGACTTCAACACCCCACTCTCAACAAAGGACAGGTCAACAAAACAGAAATTAAACAAAGAAACAATGTCTCCGACAGAGGTCATGAATCAAATGGACCTAAGAGACATTTACAGAACTTTACACCCAAACACAAAAGAATTTACCTTCTTCTCAGCACCTCATGGAACCTTCTCCAAAATAGACCATATAGTGGTTCACAAAGCAAGCCTCAACAGATACAAGAAGATTGAAATAATCCCTTGTATCTTGTCTGATCACCATGGAATAAAGCTGGACCTCAACAATAACAGAAATAGCAAAAAGCCTACACACACATGGAAACTGAACAACTTGTTACTAAATGACAGCTGGGTCAGGGAAGATATAAAGAAAGAAATTAAAGTCTTTCTAGAAATCAATGAAAATGAAGACGCAACATACCCAAACTTGTGGGACACAATGAAAGCAGTGCTAAGAGGAAAGTTCATAGCACTAAGTGCCTTCAAGAAGAAATTCGAGACAGCTCATTAAAGCACCTTAATGGCTCACTTAAAAACCCTAGAAAAAGAAGAAGCAGACACACCAAGAAGGAGTAGACGGCTGGAAATAATCAAACTCAGGGCTGAAATCAATCAATTGGAAACAAATAAAACAATTCAAAGAATCAGTGAAACCAAGAGCTGGTTTTTTGAGAAAATCAACAAGATCGACAAACCCTTAGCCAAGCTAACTAACAGGCAGAGAGTCACCACCCAAATAAACAAAATCAGAACTGGAAATGCGGTTATAACTACAGACACTGAGGAAATCCAAACAATCATTAGGACTTACTTCAAAAGTCTATATGCCACAAAATTTGAAAATCTAAATGAAATGGACAATTTTCTTGATCGATTCCACTTACCAAAGCTGAATCAGGACCAGGTAAATCAACTAAATAGTTCTATATCCCCCAAAGAAATAGAAGCGGTCATCAAAAGTCTCCCATCCAAAAAAAGCCTAGGACCAGATGGCTTCAGCGCAGAATTCTACCAGACCTTCAAAGAAGAGCTAACACCAATTCTCTTCAATCTATTCCACAAAATAGAAACACAAGGAACATTACCAAACTCATTCTATGAAACCACAGTCACCTTGGTACCTAAACCTCACAAAGACTCAACAAAGAAAGAGAAGTTCAGGCCAATCTCCCTTATGAACATTGATTCAAAAATACTTAATAAAATACTTGCAAACCGAATCCAAGAACACATTAAAGATATTTTCCACTATGACCAAGTAGGCTTCATCCCAGGTATGCAGGGGTGATTCAATATACGGAAATCCATCAATGTGATCCACCATATTAACAAACTGAAAGAAAAAAAACCACATGATCATCTCCCTAGATGCTGAAAAAGCATTTGACAAAATCCAACATCCATTCATGTTTAAAGTATTGGAGAGATCAGGGATACAAGGCACATATCTAAACATAGTAAAGGCGATATACAGCAAGCCTATAGCCAACATTAAACTGAACGGAGAGAAACTTAAAGCAATCCCACTAAAATCAGGGACAAGACAAGGCTGCCCACTCTCTCCATATCTCTTCAACATAGTGCTGGAAGTCCTTGCTAGAGCAATAAGACAGTTGAAGGAGATCAAGGGGATACAAATTGGAAAGGAGGAAGTCATATTATCACTATTTGCAGATGATATGATAGTATACATGAGTGACCCCAAAAACTCTACCAGGGAACTCCTACAGCTGATAAACACCTTCAGCAAAGTGGCTGGATACAAAATCAACTCAAAAAATCAGTAGCCCTCCTGTATACAAAAGACAAAAGGGCTGAGAAAGAAATTAGGGAAAAAACACCTTTCACAATAGCCACAAATGACATAAGGTACCTCGGAGTAACACTAACCAAGGAAGTCAAAGACTTGTATGAAAAAAATTCAAGTCTCTGAAGAAAGAATTAGAAGATATGAGAAGATGGAAAGATCTAGCATGATCATGGCTTGGCAAGATTAACATATTAAAAATCGCCATCTTACCAAAAGCAATCTACAGATTCAATGCAATGCCCATCAAATTACCAACACAATTCTTTACAGACCTGGAAAGAAAAATTCTCAACTTCATATGGAATAACAAGAAACCCAGAATTGCTAAAACAATCCTCTACAATAAAAGATCTTCTGGAGGTATCTCCATCCCTGATCTTAAGTTGTACTATAGAGCAACAGTTTTAAAAACTGCATGGTTCTGGCATAGAAACAGAATGGTGGATCAATGGAACCGAACAGAGGACCCAGAAATAAACCCACATACTTATGGAAACCTGATCTTTGACAAAGACGCCAAAACCATTCAATGGAAAAAAGATAGCATCTTCAACAAATGGTGCTGGTCCAACTGGATGTCTACATGTAGAAAAATGAAAATAGATCCATACTTATCACTGTGCGCAAAACTGAAGTCCAAGTGGATGAAAGACCTCAACATAAAACCAGACACATTAAATCAGCTTGAAAAAAAAGTGGGAAATACCCTAGAACTCATTGGTACAGGAGAAAAGTTCCTGAACAGAACAACAACAGCACAGGCTCTAAGAGCAACAATCAATAAATGGGACCTCATGAAACTGAAAAGCTTCTGCAAAGCAAAAGACACCGTCATCAAAACAAAGCGACCACCTACAGATTGGGAAAGAATCTTCACCAACCCTTTATCTGAAAGAGGGCTAATATCCAGCATATATAAAGAACTAAAGAACCTGAAAAGCAGCAAACCAAGTAATCCACTTAAAAAATGGGGAACAGAGCTAAACAGAGAATTCTCTGTAGAGGAATACTGAATGGCAGAGAAGCACTTAAAGAAATGCTCAACCTCACTAGCCATTAGGGAAATGAAAATCAAAACAACCCTGAGATTTCACCTTGCACCCATGAGAATGGCCAAGATCAAAAGCTCAAGTGCAACACATGCTGGAGAGGTTGTGGAGAAAGGGGAACCCTTCTCCACTGCTGGTGGGAATGTAAACTTGTACAACCACTCTGGAAATCCATCTGGCCTTTTCTCAGACAACTAGGAATAGCGCTTCCTCAAGATCCAGCCGTACCACTTCTGGGCACATATCCAAAAGAGGCTCAAGTACACAAAAAGGACATTTGCTCAACCATGTTTGTAGCAGCTGTATTTGTTTTTTTTTTTTGTTTTTTTTTTTTTTCAATGCAGTTTATTCAGGAACCTTGAACAATCCTCGGAACCTGGGGAAAGCCAGCCCACAGCTTAAATAGCCTCTGGGTAGCCAACCCAGGCGTGCCACGTGGGCAATGCAGATAGGTCCGCATACATGGAAGCAAGCCAGATCCTCAGCCTTAGCCAAATGTGGAATTGTTCGTGACAGAGAGCACTCACCATCAGGAAGGTGGAAGGCGGAAACCAGCTCCATCTTTAAGGCATGCAGCTTTATTTGTAATAGCCAGAAGCTGGAAACAACCCAGATGCCCCTCAACTGAAGAATGGATGCAGAAATTGTGGTACATCTACACAATGGAATATTACTCAGCAATGTAAAATAAGGAAATCATGAAATTTGCAGGTAAATGGTGGGATCTGGAAAGGATCATCCTGAGTGAGTTGTCCCAGAAGCAGAAAGACACACATGGTATATACTCACTCATATAGACATACAACATAGGACAAACACTATAACCTGTGCATCTAAAGAAACTAAGCAAGAGAGAGGACCCTAACTAAAATGTCCAATCCCCATCCAGAAAGGCAAAGAGGATGGACATCAGAAGAAGAAGAAAACAGGAAACAACCTAGGAACCTACCACAGAGGGCCTCTGAAAGCCTCTGCCCTACAGACTATCAAAGCAGATTCCGAGCCTGATGGGCAACAGTTGGGCAGAGTGAATGGAATCTTAGGTAAGAACTGGGAAATAGTAAGAGCTGGAGAGGACAGGGTCTCCACAAGGAGAGCAACAGAACAAGAAAATTTGAACACAGGGAACTTCCCAGAAACTCATACTCCAACCCAGGTCTATTCATAGAGATAACCCAGAACCCCTGCACAGATGTAGCCCAGGGTAGTTCAGAGTCCAATTGGGTTACATTGGAATGTGAAGAGGGACTGCCTCTGACATAATCTGATTGGACTGCTCTTTGATCACCTCCCCCTGCAGGGAGCAGCCTTACCAGGCCATAGTAGAGGACAATGCAGCCACTTTTGATGTGAACTGATAGACTAAGTTCAGAAAGGAGAGGAGAACCTTCCCTATTAGTGGACTTGGGGAGCAGCATGCATGCAGAGGGAGGAAGTTGGGTGGGATCGGGAGGGGAGGCGGGAAGTGCTTATGGGGGGATGCAGAATGAATAAAGTGTAATTGATGAAAAATTAAAAAAAAAGAATATATCAAATAACAGAATTATACTTTCTTGATGAGATTTTCTTATTAATGTAGTTTATTTAATAGTATGCCGTCATACAAATATTCCCAGTTTAAAAAGTGGTCTGTTTTGTAAAAGAATGTATAAGAATGTTACAAATTAAATGCAGATTTAGATCCGATAAAATAAAGATCATTTTCTCATGTGCTTCCAATCCAGAATAACTGAAAATTATAGCGTTAAATTTCTCTAGTTTATGAAATGGAGAAATGATTCAGTAGTTCTTGCAGAGGATTTGGGTTCGATTCCCAGCACCCACAAGACAACCTCACAATAGCCTATAATAACTGCAGTTCCAAGGGATCAAACATGTTCTTCTGGCCTTTAGGCAGCAGTCACAGAGGTGGGATACATACATGCAGACATTCATTCAGTCACACATGAAAAAAATCTTTTTAAAATATCTCAAAAATATTAACAGCCACTGCCCATACTCATTGTGTTCAGAGTCTGAATTTTTTTTATTATTAATTACAGTTTATTCATTTGTATCCCAGCTGTAGCCTCCTCCCTCATCCCCTACCAATCCCACTCTCTCTCCCTCATCTCCTCTCATATCCCTCCCCATGTCCACTGATAGAAGAGGTCCTCCTCCCCTTCCATCTGACTGTAGCCTATCAGGTTTCCTCAGGAGTGGCTGTAATGTCTTCCTCTGTGGCCTGGATTAGGCGACTCCAGAGCCAGCCACTGATTTCATGTCAGAGACATTTCCTGTTCCCATTATTAGGGAACCCACTTGGAGACTGAGTTGCCATGGGCTAAATCTGTGCAGAGGTACTAGGTTATCTCCATGCCTGGTCCTTAGTTGGAGTATCAGTCTCAGAAATGACTTTTTACCCAGATTTTTTGGTTATGTTGCTCTCCTTGTGGAGCTCCTGTCCTCTCCTGGTATTTCTCCAATAAAAGGCTCCTTCACTGTCAATACAATAATAATTATGAAATTATGAAAACTCTTAGTAAAATATACATGTGCAACGTCCAGTCCCTGTGTATTTAGCAAGTCAGGAAAAAGTCATTTCTTAATTCCATCATGATGTCATAATACCATTATGATATCATAATATGATAGTGATGCCATAATTCCATGGTGATGACATAGTCCCTTTATGATTTCATATTCTATTATGATGTCATAATTCCATTCTGATATCATCATAACATAATTCCATAGTGAAGTCATAATCCTTTTATGAAATCATAATACCATTGTAATTTCATAATTCAAAATGATGTCATAATTCCATAATGATGTCATAATTCCTTTCTGTTGCCAAAATTCCATTGAGATGTCATTATTCCATTATGATGTCATAATCCCATTATGCTGTCATAATCCCATGATGCTGTCATTATTAAAAAAATAATGCATATGTGAAGTCATAATAGCCTTGTGAAATCATAGAATCCATAAGGTTATCATGAGAGAATAAAGATGTCATAATGTCATTATAATGAAATGATAACTTCATAATTTTATTATGAAGACATTCCATTATGATGTCAAAATTCCATTCAGATGTCATAATACCATTACGATGTTGTAATTCCGTTATGATATCATACTACCATTATAGTGGCATAATTCCATAAGTAATACATAATAATATTGTGATGTCAAAATTCCATTGTAATGTCATACTTCCTTTAAGATGTCATAATGAAGTCATAATTCCATTGTGATGATGTTATTCTGTTATGATGTTATAATTCTTAGTACCATTGTGATGTCATAATACCCTTGCAATGTCACCATAGTAGCTTTGTGAAGTCACAATGTATTTGTGATGTGCGAATTGTACCATTGTGAAGTCATAATGCCATTGTGATTACATCATAGTACCATTGTGATGTCATAGTACATTTGGAATATCTCACTACTACCATTGTGATGTCACAATTAAAATGTAATGTCATTATTCTCTATTGATGTCAAAATCGAACCATTTTGAGGTCACGATGCTGTCATACTAGCACCATTGTTATGTCATAACACCCTTCCGATATCACAATAGCAGCACTGTGATGTCATAATAGTACCATTGTGATATCTCAAGTCAATGGTAATGTCAGAATTCTCTAGTATTGTCACAAACACAAAATTGTGCTTTCACAAAAGATCGTGATGTCCTACTTGTACCACCATTATGTCATAATACCCTTGTGATGTCCCAATACCTTTGCCTATATTGTGATGTCATAATGCCATTATGACTACACAATTGTACATTTTGATATCAAAATACAATTGTGATGTCACAATAGTACTATTGTGATGTAACCATTCAATTGTAATGTCATAATTTTCCAGGGATGTCACCATGAAACCAGTGTGATGTCACAATGAGATTGTGATGTCCTCCTAGAACCATTGTGATGTCACAATATGATTGTGATGTCTTACTGGTAATGTTGTGATGTCACAATATTATTGTGATGTCATAATTCACTTCTGATGTCACAGTAGTAGCGTGGTAATGTCACAGTTCAATTGTAATGTCATACTTCTCCAGGGATGTCACAATGAAACCAGTGTGATGTCACAGTGAGATTGTGATGTCCTCCTAGAACCATTGGGATGTCATAATTTCATAATACGTTTGTGATGTCCTACTAGTTCCATTAAGATGTAATAAACCTATTCCCATGTCACAATGTCTTTGTGATATCTTAGTAGTACCACTGTGATGTTATAATGCCTTTGTGACTACAGAATAGTACCATTGTGATGTCATTGTTCATTTGTTATAACACAATACTACCATTGTGATGTCATAATTCAATTGTAATATCCTAATTCTCTATTGATGTCACATTAGTACCATTGGGATGTCACAATAAGATTGTGACATACTGGTGGAATAATTGTGGTGTTATAATTCCCTTGTGATTTCACAATATTAGCATTGTGATGTCACAATATCGTTGTAACATCCTAATAGTATCATTGTGACATCATAATGGCATTATGATTAGACCATTGTACATTGTGATATCATTATACAATTGTGATGTCACAAAAGGACTATTGTGATGTAACCACTCAATTGTAATGTCCTAATTCTCCAGGGATGTCACAATGAAACCAGTGTGCTGTCACAATGAAATTGTGATGTCCTACTAGAACCATTATGATGTCATAATATCCTTGCGATATCTCAATAGTAGCATTGTGTTCTCACAATGTGTTTCTGATATCCCAATAGTACCATTGTGATGTCATCATGCCATTATGACTAGAGAATATTACCATTGTGATATTATAGTACAATTGTTATGTCACAATAATACCATTGTGATGTCACCAGTCAATTATAATGTCATAATTCTCAATTGTCACAATCGAACCATTGTGATGTCACAATACGATCGTGGTGTCCTACTAGTACCATTGTTATGTCATAATAAACTTACGATATCACAATAGTAACATTACGATGTCACAATGTCTTTGTTTTATACTTATAGTACCTTTGTGATGTCATAATACAATTGTGACGAATGAATAGTACAATTGTTATGTCACAGTACAATTTGGATGTCACAATAGCACCACTGGAATGTCACAATAGGATTGTAATGTCATAATTCTCTAGGGATGTCACAATCACACAGTTATCATGTCACAATAGGAACGTGATGTCGCACTAGTACTATTGTTATGTCATGATACCCTAGCGATGTCACAATAGTAGAATTGTGAGGTCACAATATCCTTGTGATATCCTAATAAGACCATTGTGATATCATAATGCCATTGAAACTAGAGAAGAGTTCCATTGTGATGTCATAGTAAAGTTTTGATGTCACGATAGTACCATTGTGATGTAACAATTAAATTGTAATGTCATAATTCTCTAGTGAAGTCACAATCGAACGATTGTGATGTCACAACGTGATTGTGATGTCCTACTAGTACCATTGTGATGCCACAACATGATTGTGATGTCTTACTGATAACGTTGTGATTCTCACAATATTATTGTGCTGTCCTATTAGTACAGTTGTGATGTCATAATTCACTTCTGATGTCACAATAGTAACATTGTGATGTCACAATTCAATTGTAATGTCATAATTCTCTGGTCTTGTCACAATCAAACCATTGATATGTCACAATACGATTGTGACATCCTACTAGTGCCATTGAGATGTCGTAATACACTTGCTATGTCATAACAGCAGCATGGTGACATCACAATATCTTTGTGATATCCCAATGGTACCTTTTTTCATATTAGAATGCCATTGTGACTAGAGAATAGTACCATTGTGATGTCATAAGACTACCATTGTGATGTCACAATTCAATTAAATGTCATAGTTCTAGAGTGATGTAAGAAGCGAACCATTGTGATGTTACAATACGTTTGTGATGTCCTACTAGTACCATTATGATGTAATAATCCTCTTGCGATTTCACAATATTAGCATTGTGGTGTCACAATGTCTTTGTGATATCCTAATAGTACCATTGTGATGTCATAATGACCTTGATATATCATAATATTCTCATTATGATGTCACAATGTCTTTGTGATTTCCCAATAGTACATTTCTCATATCAGAATTCGATTTTGACTAGAGAATTGTAACATTGTGATTTTATATTACAATTGTGATGTCACAATACTACCATTGTCATGTCACAAGTCAAATGTAATGTCATAATTCCCTAGTAGTGCCCTTGTGGTGTCCTACTAGTACAATTGCGGTGTCCTACTAGTAACATTTTGATGTCACAATATCATTTTGATACTTCACTAGTAGAGTTGTGATTTCACGGTATGATTTTGACGCCCTGCTTGTAGAGTTGTGATGTCATAATTTCCTTATGAGGTAACAATAGTAGCATTGTGATGTCACATTGTATTTGTGATATCCTAATATTACCATTGTGATGTAATAATGCCAGTGTTACTAGAGAAGAATACAATTGTGATGTCATAGTACAATTGTTTTTCACAATAGTACCATTGTGATGTCACAAATCAATTGTAATATCATAATTCTCTAGTGATGCCACAAGCAAACAATTGTGATGTCACAATACAATTGTGATGTTCTACTAGTACCATTGAGATATTATAATACCCTTGTGATATCACAATAGTAGCATTGTGATGTCATATTGTCTTTGTGATATCCTACTAGTACCATTGTGATGTCATAATACACTATTGATTTTACAATAGTAGCTTTTTTACTTCACAATATCTTTGTGATATCCTAATAGTACCACTGTGATGTTATATTGCAATTGGACCTAGAGAATAGTACTACTGTGTTGTCATAGTACAATTGTGATGTCACAATAGTACCTTTGAGTACCATTGTGATGTCACAATTCAATTGTAATGTCATAATTTTCTACTGATGTCACAGTCGATCCATTGTGACATTACAGTATGATTTTTATGCCTAATAGTACCTTCGAGATGTCACAATTCAATAGTAACATCATAATTCCCTAGTGGTGTCCCAATAGAAATATTGTGATGTCACAATACAATTGTGGTGTCCTATAAGTAACATTGTGGTGTCACAATATCATTGTATAATCATACAAATAACATTATAATATCACAATACCATTGTGCTATCTTGGTAGTACAATTGTGATGTCATAATTCCCTTGTGATGTCATCATAGTAGCATTGTGATGTCTCAATGTCTCTGTGATTTCATATTACCATTGTGATATAAGAATGCCATAGTGACTAGAGAAGAGTACCATTGTGATATCATAGTTCAATTGTCATGTCACAATACAATTGTGATGACTTACTAGTAAGATTGTGATGTCACAATAGTAGCATTGTGATATTACCATGTCTCTGCAATATTCTCATAGTACCATTGTGATGTCATATTGCCACTGTGACTAGAGTACAGTACCAATGTGATGTCAACGTACAATTGTGATGTCACAATAGTAGAATTATCTATTGATGTCACAATCGTACCATTGTGATGTCACAATATGATATTGACATCCTACTAGAACCATTGTGATCTCATAATACCCTTGTGATGTCACAATAGTAACATTGTGTCATTATATCTTTGTGATACCCTAATAGTACCATTGTCATGTCATAATGCGATTGTGCCCTGAGAATAGTACCATTATGATGTCAAAGTACAATTGTAATGTCACAATAGTACCATTTTGATGTCCTGATTCCATGGTAATGTCATAATTTTTTGTGAAGTCACAATCAAACCCTTGTGATGTCACAATATGACCACGTTATCCTATTTGTTCCATTGTGATGTCATAATACCCTTTCGATGTCACACTAGTAGCATTGTGAATTCACAATATCGTTGTGATATCCTAATAGTACTATTGTAATGTCACAATACTATTGTGACTTGAGAATAGTATCATTGTGATGTCATAGTACGATTGTGATGGGGCAATAGTACCATTTTGATGTACAAATTCAATTATAATGTCATAATTCTCTAGGTATGTCACAATCACAGCATTGTGATGTCGAAATATGATTGTGATATCCTACTAGTACCATTGTGATGTCATAATACACTAACGATATCACAATAGTAGCTTTTTGAAGTCACAATGTTTCTTTGATATCCTAATAAAACCGTTCTGATATCATAATGCCATTGGACTGGACAGTAGTACCATTGTGACATCATAGTACAATTGTGACATTGCAGTAGTACTGTTGTGATGTCACAATACCATTGTGATCTCTTAGTAGTATCATTGTGATGTCTCAATTTTCTTGTGATGTCACAATAGTAACATTGTGATGTCATAATGTCTTTGTGTTGTTCTAATAGTACCATTGTGTAGTCATAATGCCATTGTGACTAGAGAATAGTACCATTGTGATATCAAAGTACAATTGTGATGTGACATTGATGCCATTGTGATGTCACAAGTGAAATGTAATGTCATAATTCTCTAGTAATGTCACAATTGAACCACTGTGATGTCACAGTACGATTATGGTATCCTACTAGTAATATTATGATATCATAATATGATTTTGATTTCCTAAATGTAAATTCGTAATATCAAAATACCATTGTGCTGTCTTGGTATCACAATTTTAATGTCATTCTTCCCGTGTGATGTCACAATAGTAGCATTGTGATGTCACAATGTTATTGTGATAACCTAATAATACCATTGTAATTTCATAATTCATTTGTGATGTCACAATTGTACCATTGTGATGTCACCATTTAATTGTAACGTCATAATTCTCTAGAGAAGTCACAATGAAACCATTGTGATTTCACAAAAGGAATGTGACATCCTGCTGGTACCATTGTGATTTCACTCTTTCCTTGCGATGACAAAATGGTAGCCTTTTGAAGTTATAATATCTTTGTGATATCCTAGTAGTGCCACACAAACTCAAAGTGTCGTCTTTGTAGCATGACAATGGTCATGCTGCTAGATGGGAGATACGTTTCCCTTGGAAATAGGCTCCCTGGAGGGCTCTGGCAAAGTGTTGCCCCTGGCCACCTAAGCCAAAAAGACATACACCGAGATTCCTATGCTTCCTCGGTTGCGGGGTTGGATTAATGAGGTTTTTGTTGTTTCTCTACGATTCTTGGAATAGCACAATTAACTATTCAAGGAAACACATTTCTGATAGATTATTAAAAGCTTTAGCAAGAATAGAGTGGAAGAAAAATAAAATCTTAGGAGAAATAATGAATCAGATTCAGTATCAGGAATTGCTTGTGGAAAATCCAGATATTATAGGTAATGAAAGAGCAAGAGCTTTAGGTCTTTCTAAGGAAATATTTCATCAGGATCTGTCAAGATAAATGCTCTGCGTATTCCCACTGCAGTCATTCATGGCAGGAAGCATTACAAGATTAGGGGAAAATAGCGGGCTCCTCCTTTAGTGAGAGATAGCATGGGAAAGCACAAACCTACTGCAAAACCATTACCATACACAGGTGTTTATGATGAAGCAGGAAGAAGATGGGTAAACATAGGCAGTCAGAAGGTTTTATATTATACTACGTTTTATGGACAGACTGGCTCGAGCTCGTCTCCCTTGGTGCCTTATCTCTAAGGAGGATAATAAATCTTTAGCAAGACAAATGGGAGGAGACCCCCTTGGTGCCTTATCTCTAAGGAGGATCGTAAATCTTTAGCCGACTTGGCTTGGAGAACCATAACAGCCCCTGGCTTAGTTAGTAACAATAAAACTGCATAAATAACCACGAGTTTGAGGTTTTATGTCCTTTGTTTGCTTTAATTAAAAGCTTTTAGGCCAAGATTTCTTGTGGGCACTGGTTACACTTTCGATTTAAATGTAAACTTTGTATTGTTGGTAAAAGTCTAAATGATCCTGGAAGTATGCTAACTTCAAGGTGTTTCTTTATGTAATCACTATAAAAGTGTAAGCTTGACTTCAGTAAATTGCAGCAGATTCAAAGCCTTCTTGGTGTTGTGTCTGTCTGTCATCACCGAACCCGTGCCTTCCTGAATATCCAAATCCCTGATTCTCCCGCGGTTGTGGGACCCGACTGGGTCTGTCCGTGGCATAGTAGTACCACTGTGATGTCATTATGCCATTGTCACTAGAGAATAGTACCATTATGATGTCATAGTACAACTGTGATTGCACAATAGTACCATTGTGATGTCACAATTCAATTATAATGTAATAATTCACTTGTAATGTCACAATCACACTATTCCGATTTCAGAGTAGGACTGTGATGTCCTACAAATACGATTGTGATGTCATAATTCCCTTACAATATCACAATACTATCATTGCAATGTCACAATGTCTTTGTGATATACTAATAGTACCATTGTGATGTCACAATGCCTTTGTGACTAGGAAATAGTACCATTGTGATGTCATAGTACAATTGTGATGTCATAATAGTACCAATATGATGGCACAATTCAATTGTAATCTCATAATTCTCTAGTGATGTCACAGTTGAACCATTGTGATGTCACAGCATTATAATTATGATGTCCTTCTAGTACCATTGTGATGTCATAATACCCTTGTGATGTCACAATGTATTTGTGATATCTTAATAGAACCATTTTGATATCATAATGCCATTGTGACTGGAGAATAGTAATATTGTGATGTCATAGTACAATTCAGATGTCACAATGCTACTGCTGTGATGTAACAATTCAATTGTAATGTCATAATTCCCTAGTCATTTCACAATCAAACAATTGTGATGTCACAATATGATTGTGATGTCCCAATAATACCATTGTGATGTCATAATAAACTTGTGATGTCAGAATAGTAGCGTTATGATGCCTCAATGTCTTTCTGATATCCTAATTATACCATTTTGATGCAATAATGCCATTGTGACTAGCGAATATTACCATTCTGTTGTCATAGTACAATTGTGATGTGACAATACTACCATTGTCATGTCAGAAGTCAATTGCAATGTCACTATTCCTACTAAAGTCACAAGCACTTCATTGTGATGTCACAATGTTTCTGATGCCCTACCAGTACCTATGAGATGTCACAATTAAATACTATTGTCGTAATTCCCTAGTGGTGGCCGAATAGAAATATTGTGATGTCACAATATGATTGTGGTATCCTATAAGTAACATTGTGATGTCACAATACTATTGTGATACTCTACTAGTAGAGTTGTGATGATCGTCCTGCTGGTAGTTATGATATCATAATTTCTTTGTGATAGAACAATAGTAGCATTGTGATGTCACAATGTATTTGTGATATCCTAATAGTACCATTGTGATGTACTAATGCCATTGCGACTAGAGAAGAATATCATTGTGATGTCATAGTGCAATTGTTTTGTCACGATAATACCATTGTGATGTCACAATTCAATTGTAATGTCATAATTCTCTAGTGATGTCAAAATCGAACAATTGTGATATCACAATCTGATTGTGATGTTCTACTAGTACCATGTGATGTCATAATATACTTGCGATATCACAATAGTAGCATTATGATGTCATCTTGCCTTTTTGATATCCTAATAGTAACATTGTGATGTCATAATGCCACTGATAGTACCATTGTGATGTCATAGTACAATTGAATGTCACAATACTACCATTGTGATGTCACAAGTTAATTGTAATGCCATAATTCCCCCGTAATGATACAATTACACCATTGATATATCACAATAATATTTTGTTGCCCTACAAGTACCGTTGAGAAGTCAATACTAACGTCACAATTCCTGAGTGCTGGCCCAATAGAAATATAGTGATGTCACAAATCAACTGTGGTGTCCTACTTGTAACGTTGTGATGTCACAATACGATTGTGATACTCTACTAGTACCGTTGTGATGTCACAATAGGATTGTGGTGTCCTACTAGAACCATTGTGATGTCATAATACCCTTGTGATACCACAGTAGTAGCATTATGATGTCACGATGTCTTTGTGATTTCCTCATAGTACCATTGTGATGTCATAATGCCATTGTGAGTACAGGATAGTACCATTGTGATATCATAGAGCAATTGTGATGTCAAAATAGTACAATTGTGATTTCACAAGTCAATTGTAATGTCATAATTCCCTAGCAGTGTCACAATCATACCATTGTGATGTCACATTATGATTGTGATATCCTACTAATACCATTGTGATGACATAATACCCTATCAATTTCACAATAGTAGCTTTTTTGATGTCACAATATCTTTGTGATATCCTAATAGTACCATTGTGATGTTATATTGCCATTGTGACTAGAGAATAGTACCACTATGATGTCATAGTACAATTGTCATGTCACAATAGTATCATTGTGATGTCACAATATGATTGTGATGTCTTACTAGTAAGATTGTGATGTCACATAGTAGCATTGTGATATCACAATGTCTCGGTATTATACCATCGTGATGTCATATTGCCATTGTGACTAGAGTACAGTACCAATGTGATGTCAACGTACAATTGTGATGTCACAATACTAGCATTATCTAGTGATGTCACGATTGAACCATTGTGATGTCACAATTCAATTGTAATATCATAATTTTCTACTGATGTCACAGATGATCCATTGTGATGTCACAATATGATTTTGGTGTCTTATTGCTACGATGTCTTATTTCCATTGTGATGTCACAGTAGTAGCATTGTGATATCACAATGTCTTTGTCATATCCTAATATCACCATCGTGATGTTATATTGCCATTGTGACTAGACTACAGTACCATTGTGATGTCATAGTACCATTGTGATGTCACAACTCAAATTGTAATATCATAATTCTCTAGTGATGTCACATAGGAAGCATTGTGATATCACAATAAGATTGTGATGTCCTACTAGTACCATTATGATTTCATAATTCCCTTGTGATGTCACAATAGTAGCATTGTAAGGTCGCAGTGTCTCCGTGATATCCCAATAATATCATTGTGATATCAGAATGCAATTGTGACTAGAAACTAGTACCATAGGATGTTATAGTACAATTGGGACATCACAATAGTACCATTGTGATGTCACAATTCAACTGTATTGTCATAATTCTCTTGTTAGGTCACAATCGAACCATTGTGATGTCACAATACGAATATGTTATCCTATTTGTATCATTGTGGTGTCATAATACCATTGCGATGTCACAATAGTAAGTAGCATTGTGATGTCACAATGTCTTTGTGATATCCTAATAGTACCATTGTAATGTCATAATGCCATTGTTACTAGAGAATAGTATCATTGTGATATCATAGTACAATTGTGATGTCACAATTGTAATGTCACAATTCAATTATAATCTCATAATTCTCTACTAATGTCACAGTGATACCATTGAGATGTCACAAGACAATTGTGATTTCCTACTAGAACCATTGTGATGTCATAATTCCCTTGTGATGTCACAATAATAGCATTGTGATGTCACAATAACAGCATTGTGATGTCACAATATCTTTTTTGATATCCTAATAGTACCATCCTGATCTCATAATGGAACTGTGACAAAACAATAGTACCATTGTAATGTCACAATAGTACCATTGTGTTTTCATAATTCGCGTGCGATGTCACAATAGTACCATTGTGATGTCAATATTCAATTGCAATGTCATAATTGACTAGTGACATCACAATTGAACAATTGTAATTTCACAATATGATTGTTTTGTCCCACTAGTACCATTATGACGTCATAAAACCTTTGCAATGTCACTATAGAAGCATTTTGATGTCACAATAACTTTGTGATATCCTAAAAGTGATGTCATAATGCCATTGTGACTTGAGAAAAGTACCATTTTCATGTCATAGTACAATTGTCATGTCACAACAGTATAATTGTGATGGCACAAGTCAATTGTAATATCATAATTCTCTAGTAATGTCACAATCACACCATTGTGATGTCACAATACTATTTTGATGCCCTAATAGTACTAGTGAGATGTCACAATTCAATACTAACATCTTACTTCCCTAGTTGTGGCCCAATAGATATATTGTGCTGTCACAGTGCGATTGTGGTGTCATACTAGTAACATTGTGATATCACAATATGAGTATCATACCCTAAAAGTAATTTGTAATGTCACAATATCATTGTGCTGTCTTGCTAGAACAATTGTAATGTCATAATTCTCTTGTGATGTCACAATGTCTTTGTGATATCCTAATAGTACCATTGTGATGCCATAATGCCATTGTGACTAGAGAACAGTATCACTGTGATGTCATAGTACAATTGTTATGTCACAATATTACCATTGTTATGTCACAATTCAATTGTAATGTCGTAATTTTTACTGATGCAAAATCGAACCATTTTGATGTCACAATAAGATTGTGATGTCTTACTAGTACCATTGTGATGTCATAATTCCCTTGTGACATCACAATAGTAGCATTGTGATGTCACAATGTCTTTATGATATCATAATAGTACAACTATGCTGTCATAATGCCATTGTGACTACAGAATAGTACCATTGTAATGTCATAGTACAACTGTAATGTCACAATAGTACTGTTGTGGTGTCACAATTCAATTGTAATGTCAGAATTCTCTAGTGATATCACAATCCGACCATTGTGATGTCACAATATGATTGTGATGTCCTACTAGTACTATTGTAATATCACAATTCCCTTGTGACATCACAATAGTAGCATTGTGATGTCACAATGTCTTTTTGATATTTTAATAATACCATTGTGATGTAATAATGGCATTGTGACCAGAGAAAATTACCATTGTGATGTTGTAGTACAATTTTGATGTTACAATAGTACCGTTGTGATGTCACAACTCAATTGTGATATCATATTTCTCTAATGATGTCACAATCGCACCGTTGTGATGTCACAATACAATTTTGAGGTCCTACTAGTACCATTGAGATGTCCCAATTCAATGGGAACAGCATAATCCCCTAATGTGGCCCATTAGAATTATTGTGGTGTCATATTAGTAACACTGTGATGTCACAATACGATTGTGATATTCTAAAGTAATAATGTAATGCCACAACATCATTGTGCCGTCTTGGTAGTACCATTGTGATGTCATAATTCCCTTGTGATGTCACAATAGTAGCATTGTGATGACACATTGTTTTTGTTATATCCTAATAGTACCATTATGATGTCATAATGCCATTGTGACTAGATAATTGTACCATCCTCTTGCCTCATCCTTCCTGCCTTTTCCCTCTTCCCTCATCCCTCCTTCATCATCCCTTCTACCTCATTCTTCCTATCTCATCCCTACTCTGTCTCATACCTATCTTCTCTCATACCTCGTGACTCCTCCCTTCTCCCTCATCCCTCCTTCTTCATCTCATCCATACTGCCTCATCCATCATCTCTAGTCCCTAATATCTCCTCCCTTCTCCCTGCTTTCTCTTCCCTTCTCCCTTTCCTTCTTCCTTCCTTCACCTTCCATCCTCCCACTTCCGTCCTCCCTTCTCCCTCCTTTCTCCACGTTTCTTCCTCATCTCTGCTCCCTCTTTCCTACTCCCTCATCCCTCCTTCCTGATCCCTTCTCCCTCCTCCCTCCTCCCTCATCCCTTCTCTCATTTCCCTCCACCCTCAACCTTCCTCAAACCTCCTTTCTCTATCATCTCACCTCCCTTCATCCTACTGCTTTATCTCTTCTCCCTCTTCCCATCTCCCTCATTCTTCACCCTCATCCACACTACCTTATACCTCTTCCCTCATCCCTTCTGCATTTTCCCTCCTTCCTATCTCTCCTTCATCTCTCATCCATACTCTCTCATCCTTCATACCACTTCCCTCATCTCTCCTCCCTTCTCCTTCACTCCTCACTCATCCCTCCTCTTTCATCACTCCTTCCTCATACCTCCGCCCTCATACCTCCACTCTCATCAATTTTCCTTCATCCATCCTCCATCAGCTCTCCTCCCTCCTTCCTCATCCTTCATTCCTCCATTATCTGCCCACACCAATCACTCTTCCTTACTCCCTCTTTCCTCCTCCCTCCTCCATCAACCCTGATGCCTTTTCCCTCCTCCCTTCTCCCAACTTCCTCCGTTCTCATGCATCCTCCTGCTTACCTCTTCCCTCCTCCCATTGCCATCTTCCCTCTTTTTTGCTCCTCATTGTTCCTCCCTCATCCATCCTCCATCATACTTCCAACCTCATTCCTCCTCCTCCTTCCTCCCTCACCAGTCCTCCCTCATCCTCCTATTTCATTTCTCCCCCATCATCCCTTCTCCCTCATCCCTATACCCTTATCCCTCATCCAACATCCATCATCCATCCACCCTCACCCATCCTACCTCTTCTATCTTTCATCCTCTCCTTCCTCATTCCTCATTCCTCCTCCCTTCTCCCTCATCCCTTCTCCCTAATCTCTCCTCCATTCTCCCTCCTTCCTCATCCATTCTCTTTTTCCTCCTCCCACAACTCTCCCCCACATGCCTCCTCTGTGATCTCTCCTTCACTCTTCTACTTTATTCCTTCTCCTCCCTCCCTCATCTCTCAACCATACTCCTCATACAACCATACTCCCTCATCCCTTCTGCATTTTCCCTCCTCCATCATCCCAACTTCATTATTCCTCCAACCTCATCCCTACTGTCTCATCACTCCCTCATCTCTCCTCCACCTTACCTCCTCCCTCCTCCCTCATGCCTCCTTCCTCATCCCTCATCTCTCCTGCCTCATCACTCTTCCCTCATTGCTCCTCCCTCATTCCTCCACCCTCCTCAATTTTTCCTCATCCTTCCTTCCTCATCTCTCCTTGCTCATCCCTCACCCCTCATTCCTCTTCCATCATCCCTCCTCCCTCATCCCTCCTCCATCACCCCTCATCCCTCTTGCCTCCACCCACATTTCTACTCCCTCATCACTCCTCCCTCATCTCTCCTCTCTCATCCCTACTCCATCATTCCTCCTCCCTCATTCAACCTCCCTCATCCCTCCTCTCTCATCACCCTTCCCTCATCACTCCTCCATTCCTCAACCCTCATCACTTTTCCTTCATTCCTGCTCCCACATCTCTCCTCTCTACTCCCTCATCCCTCATTCCTCATCCATCATCTCTCTTCCATCATCTCTCCTTTCTCATCCATACTCCCTCATCCCTTATCTCTCCAGCCTCATCTATCTTCCCTCATCTGTCCACCCTCTTCCTTCCCCCTCATCTCTTCCCTCCATCTCTCCTCCCTCATCCCTCTTACATCTCCTTCCAATTTCATCCCTCCTTTATGATCCTGCTCCCCCATTTCTCCTCCCTCATCCATCCTCACTCATCTCTCCACCCTCCTCCATCTTCTCTCCTCCCTCATTACTCCACCCACTTCTCTCCTCCCTCATCCTTGTCCCTCATCCTTCCCTTCCTGCCTTATCCCTCCTCCCTTATCCCACTTCCCTCATCCCTCATCTGTCATTTCGCCTCCCTCATTCCTCCTCCCTCATCAATGCTTTCTCATCTCTCCTCGCTCATATCTCCTCCCATCTGCCTCAAACCTTGTCCCTCCTCCCTTCTCTCTCATCACTCCTCTGTCATCAATTCTTCCTTCTCCCTCATCTCTCCTCATTCATCCCGCCTCATCAGTCCTCCACTCCCCTCATCCATCATCCTTCCTCTTCTCTCCTCCCTTCTCTCACCTCCCTCTTATCTTGTCTATTTTTCTTCCTCCCTCAACTCACTTCCCACATCCAGCCTCCATCATCTCTCTTCCCTTCAACTTCTTTCTTTGTTCCTTCACTCTTCTCCCTTCTCCCAACCCCCTCACCCACATCCAAGCTCCCTATGTTTCTTGCTTCATCCCTCCTGCCTGTTTACTCCTCCTTCCTCCCTTATTCATCATACATTCAACCTCATCCTTCCTATCTCTTCCCTCCTCCCTCATCTCTCCTCTATTATTACTCTTCCCTCATCACTCCTTCATCATCTCTCATCCATACTCCCTCATCCATCATGCCTCCTCCCTCACCTCTCCTCCCTCATCTCTCCTCCCACCTCCCTCTACACTAATCACTCCTCTCCATCCCTCATCTGTAATTCCTTCTTCCTCATTTCTCATCCCTCATCTCTTTTCCCTCATTTCTCCTTCCTCAGTCCTTCTCCCTCATCCCTCCTACTTCATCTTTCCTCCCTCATCAATACTCCTTCCTCCCTTTTCTCTCATGCCCCTCCCTTACCCCTATTCCCTCTTCCCTCTGTCATATTCTTCCTTCATTCTTCCTTCTTCTTTATCCTTAATCCCTCATCACTCCATCATCCCTCATCCATACTCCCACATCCATCATACCAGGTCCCTCATCTCTACTCCCTCCTCTCTCCTCCTTCTTCCTTCCTCCCTCCTTTCTCATCTCACCTGCCTCCTTCCTCCGACTTCATCCTTCCTTCATTATCCCTCTTCCCACCCATCTCATCCCTTCTCCTTCATCACTCCTCCCTCATCTCTCCCCCTTCCTCCCTCATCTCTCCTCCCTCCTTCCTCATCTCTTCTCCATCTTCCCTCTTACCTCATCTTTCCTCCCTTATCTCTCTTCCATCTATCCTCCTCCTTCATCTCTCTTCCCTCCTTCCTTATCTCTCCTTCATATTACCTCCTCCCTCATCTCTCCTCCATCTTCCCTCATCACTCATTCCTCTGACCTCATATCTCCTCCCTCATTTGTCCTACCTAATTCTACATCCCTCCTCCTTCATACCTCCTCCCTCAACACTTCTCCCTTATTTCTCCTCATCCATCCTTCCTCCTCCCTCCTCTTTTATCCCTTCTCCCTCCTCACTCCTCCCTCATCTCCACTCCCTCCTCCCTGCTCCCTTCTCTCTCTACCTTCTTCCATGATCAATCCTTCCTCATCCCTTATACTTTCTCCCTCATTCCTCCCTAATTTCTCTCTCCTCCCTCATCTCTTTTCTATCCTCCATCCTCTGTCATCCTTCCAAACTCATTTATCCTCTCTCCTTTCTCCTGCTTCATCTTTCCTCCCTTTTCTCTCCTCTCTCATACTTCCTCCCTCTTCACTCATCTCTCCTCATCCCTCTTCCTCATACTTCCTCCCTCCTCACTCATCTCTCCTCATCCCTCCTCCCACATACCTCCTCCCTCATCACTCCCACTTGATCTCTCCTCTCCCATCTCTCCTCTCTCTTCTTTCCTCCATTATTCCTCCTCCCTCCTCCACCATCCCACCTTTATCGTCCCTGGACCCTTATCCCTCTTTTCTCATCCCTATGATCTCATCTCTCCTCCCTCATCTCTCTTTCCCCTATCATCCCTCATCTCCCTCCCTCCTCTCTCCTTCATCATCCTTCCCTGTCTTCTGTCCCCCCTCTTTTATCCTCTCTCGTGTCTCCTCCCTCATTCCTCCTTCCTCCTCTATCCTCCCTCATCTTTAATCCCAAATCTGTCCTCTCTCATATCTTGTCCCTCATCCTTCCTCACTCATCCTAACTTTCTAATCACTCCCCCTACACTGTTCTCCTGCATCGCTCCTCCCTCCTCTCTTCTCCCACATCCCTAATCCCTCCTCCATCCTCTCTTTTCACTCTTTCCTCATATCTTCTCCCTCATCTTTTCTCCTTCATTCCTCCTCACTTTTCCCTCCTCCCCATTCCTCCTACCTTACCAAATCTCCTTCACCCCTCCTCTCTCATTTCTCCTCCCTGAACTCTGCCCCCTCATAATTCATTCCTCATCCCTCTGCCATCCTCTCTCTTCCCTCATATCTCATCTCTTCTCCATCTTCTCACCTACTTCATGCCTATGACCTTATCCCTCCTCCCTCATCCTTCCACTCAACTGTCCTCCTTCATCTCTCCTCTCTTCCTTCCTTCCTAATCCCTCCTCCTTCATATTTCCTCCCTCCTCTGTCCTCCCTCTTTCCTCCTCCCTCTACTCTCCTCCATCATCTCTCCTCCCTCCTCCATCTTCTCTCCTGCCTCTTCCCTCATCTCTTGGCCCTCATCCCTCCTACCTCATTCCTCTACCCTCATATCTACTCCCTCATCACTCCTCCCTCATCTCTGATACCTTATTTGTCTTCCTTCCTCTTCTTCACTCATACCTCCTCCCTCATACCTCCTCCCTCTTTCTTCCTCCATCATCTCTTCTCCCTCAGTCCTCCTCCCACATCCCTCCTTCCTCATCTCTCCTCCCTTGTCCATCTCCCTCATCCCTAAACCCACCTCCTTTCTTCCACCTCCCTCATCTCTCCTAGATAATCCCTCTTCCCTCATTCCTTTTCCCTCCTTCATTCTTCTTCCTCTCTCTTCCCTTATCTCTCCTCCCTCATCCCTCCTCCCTCACATCTACCTCCTCCCTCTCATTTACCTCCTCCCTCTTCTCCCCTGTATCATTACTCCTCACCCCTCCCTCATCTGCCCTCATTCATTCCTCTGTTCTCGTTCCTCTTCTCTCATTCCTCCTTTTTTCTTTCTCCTCCCTCATCCTTTTTTCTCATCTGTCCTTCTGCATCTTTCCTCCTTAATCGATCCTCCTTCATGCCTTTCCCTCCTCCCTAACCCTAAACCGAATCTGAACCCTTACTACAACCCAAACCCCAACCTGAACGCTAACCCAAACATCAACCCTAATCCTAACCATAAACCTAAATTTAACCCTAATGCTTATCCTAACCCCAAACCTAACCATAAACGTTACCCTAACATTAATATTAATTCCAAACCTAATCCCAACTTGAACCCTAAACCTAACCCTGTCCCAAACCCTAACACTAACCCTAATCCATACCCAATCCCGAAACCTAACCTGGACCTAACCTGAACCCTAAACCTAACCATAACTATAACCCTAACACTAATGCTAAACCTAACCCTTATCCTAATCCTAATCCAAACCAGAACCCTAACCATAACAATAACCATATTACTAACCTGAACCCTAAACCTAACCCTAAATCTAAACCTAATAAGAACATGCAACCAAACCATAACCAGAACCCTAGCCTAACCATACCTGAAACTGAACCCTAACCATAACCTGAACCTTAACACTAAACCTACTCCTAACACTACCCCTAATACCAATCCTAAACTGAACCCTAACCTGGGCCCTAACAGAAACCCTATCCCTAAAACTAATCCTAACCCTAACCCTAAACCTAACCCTAACCCGAACACAAACCTGAAACCTAGACTTAACCCAAACCGGAACCCTAACCCTAACTTAAACAGAACATTAACCCTAACCCAAACACAAATCTGTACCCTAGCCCTAACCCTAACTCTAAAACTAAACCTAACCTGAAACCTAACCCAAACCCTAACCCTAAACCTTACCCTAAATAGGCACTTCCTAAATATATACTTGAACCAAACCCAAACACTAACCAGAAGTCTAAAAAGAAACTAAAACCAAACCCTAACCTTAATCCTAACCATAATCCTAATCCTAACAATAACACTAAAGCAATTCTTAACCCTAACTCTAATCTGAGCCCCAAACCCAAACACTAACCCAAATCCTAAAAAGAAACCAAAACCAAACCCTAACTCTAACCCTAACCCTAATATTAAGCCTATTCCTCACCCAAACACTAACCTTAAACTTAACCCTAACTGAAAACTTAACTGTAACACTAACCCTAAAGCTAATCCTAACCATATCCTTAACTTGAACCCTAACCATAAAAAGAGCCTAACCCAGCCCAAATCTGAACCCTAACCAAAAACAGGACCATACACATAAACCTAAACCTATCTCTATCCCTAACTCTAACCCTAACCCTGACTGGAGCCTAATCCAACCCGAATCCAAACCCTAACCCAAAATGGAACCATATCCATAAACCTAAACCTAACCCTAACTGTAACCCTAACCCTGACCCGAACCCGAACCCGAACCCGAAACCTAATTCTAACCCTAACCCTAACCCAAACCGTGAACCTAATGAGAACATGCACACAAGCTCTAACCAGAACCATGAACATAACCCTAGCCTAACCAAACCCGAATTTAAACCCTAACCTGAACCCTAAACTGTAACCTGAACCCTAACACTAAACCTACTCCTAACACTAATCCTAATCCCAATCCCAAAGCAAACCCTAACTGAGCCCTACCACAAACCAAATCTCTGACCCTAACCCTAAATGAACCCAAACCCTAAACCAAAAATCAAACCTAAACCTAACACAAATTCTAACCCTAACCCTAACCCTAACCCTAAACCAAACCCAAACAGGAATTCTAACCCTAAACCTAAACTTAACCCTAACCCTATCTGGAACCTGATCCCTAAACCTAAATGCTGCACCCTAATCACAAACCTAACCCTAACTGGAACCCCAACCCAAACCCTAACCCTAACCAAACCCAAAAACTTGACCTAACCCAAACCCAAACCCAAACCCTAACTCTAAACCTAACCCTCACCCTAACACTAAAATTAAGCCAAACCCTAACCCTAACCAAAACCTATCACTAACCCTAACCCTAACCTTAACCCTAATCCTAACCTTAACCTTAACCTTAACCTGAACCCTAACCCAAACCCTAACCGTAACCCTAAACCTGAATCTAACGCTAACCCAAAATCTAACTTAATCTTAACCCCCACCCTAAACCGAAGCCAAACTAGAACCCTAACCCTAACCCTAAACTGAACCCAATCCTAACCCTAACCCTAATACTAACCCTACCCTCAACCAAACCCTAACTCTAACCCTAACTTTTACCAAACCCTAACACTAATTCTAACCCTTATATGAACCCTAAACCGTAACCAAACTATAAACCTAGCCCTAACACTTACCCTAACCCGAACGTGAGCCCAAAACTGAACCCTAAACCTAACTCTAAATTTAAATGTAACCTTAACCCTAACCCGAACCATAACCCTAACACTAACTGTAAACCTACTCTGAAACCTAACTCTAACTCTAAGCCTAACCCTAACCTGAAACCAAAATCGAACCCTAACCCAAACCTGAACCCTAACCCTAACAGTAACCCTTACCCTAACCCTAACTCTCACCCTAATCTGAAACCTAAACCTTACCCTAACCCGCAGCCTAATGCAAACTCTACCCCAAACCCGAACCCTAACTCTAACCTAACCCTTACCCTTACACTAACCCTAAACCTAACCCTAACCCTAATCATCACCCTAACCCTAACCCTAATCATAACCCTAATCCAACCCTAACCCTAACCCTTACACTAACCCTAACCTGAACCCTAAACATCATTCTAACCCTGACCCTAACCCTAACCGTAAGATTCAGAAGTTCTCCTTAGAAACACAGACACTGGATTCCAGAAACCAGCTCCCTTCTCCGAGTCTCCAATAGGAAGAAGGTGTTTCATGCCTTCCATGGTCACACTTGTTTTCTCTTTTGGACTGAGTGGATACCAGGGAATACTTGTGGCTCAGCCATGCACAGTGGACTCCTAAGCAGAAGAGATCTTCCACACGCCAACATAATGCCTGCATCATACTCAGTGGATCCCACCAGGCATTAGAGTGTTCATGGGAGTAATTTTACTCATGTGCTAAGCATCCTCAGTGCACAATTGTCCTTCCTGCCCTCCACAAAAAGCAGACCTCTCAGCAGTGATGTGGTCGCACGTTCTGCTCTGCCCTCTGTACACATTGAGGCTTAAATGTCGGCAACCTGATGCACGCTCACATTCCAGAGTGTTGCTTTTCACTTTAACAACAGACCTCACACCTCAGATTTGCTTCTTTGATTTGAGTCATTTTCATTTCACCAGCATTTTTGCTGGTTATTGGGAGTTGGTGTGATTTGAACACATCATCTTAGGAGGCAGAGTTTGGGGTGTGAATATCTTTAAAGAAGAAACACAATGAACAGTCAGGGAAGATTTTATATTCAGACAAAATCTCAAAATCAAAGCTATTTTATTTTAAATAGAAAACTACATCAGTGTTGTGTAGGTGCAGGGCATTTGTGCATGGAGTCACCTGGCACACTTTCCAAACACTAACACTCTCTTCTCAGACCTTCTGATTGGCCTGTTTGGAAGGATGCTGCCATTCAGATTCCTCTGTGGTTTCAAGGATCATAATCGCACCAAGGAGTGACAGGGTGGTTGTCTGGTGACCTATTGGGGGCACATGAGCACTGTGCTCATTTATCAGCCTGCTTCCTTTCCTGGAAATATGGGTGGAAAGTAAAGGGTGGTTTTGCTGTAGAGATCTGCCACACAGTTCCAGATCACAGAAATAATTCTACACAGGCTACTGAGGACCAGAATGAAGACAGAGCCCTTGCAGCCCGGTATTGGAATCTCATGGACGGGGCTTTTTTGATGCTGACCCTAATGCTGCTGAGCAAAATTCAGGTGAGATGGTCTAGTTTGGGTTGACAGGGCTGTGCACCAGATTTCTCGTCACAGAAGTACAGATGTCAAACTCCTGATGCAATAAGCTTCCCAGAGTCCGATGTACAGAAGCTGAACAAGCTTATCTTCAAATTCCCACAGGTGCCAGAATCTGCTGCTCACAATGATTATCCCAAACCCCAAAGACAGGAGGCTACAGAGAAGTCAGCCAGTCTCCAGATCCACTCCTTTGCCCGAGCAAATCTGAACATGAGATAGAACAAGTGTAATATCAAGCTGGGGACATAACAAAAGTGTGGGAATACTTATAGATCATGGTGTACAGAGCACTTAATCCTCTCAGTGGTCCCTGCTCTTTCAATATTCTACTGAAGTGGTCTGTATACACTATTCAGGTCCTACACCATAGATAAATATGCATAAAAGGCCTTGATATATATGACTCTGGCAGGAGTCCCGACTGTAAGGGGGTTTGGACACTATTTGACTGTACACCTCACATGCTGCTCTGTTTCTATTTGATGACTAGGAACCTCAAGACTTAGAGCGAATGGTAGAATAAGCATTTGTAGTCTCATTGATGGTCACTCTTACTGCATCCTTTTTTGCAAAACACAACGATTTTAAATAACTTTAATGCATGTTCCAAAACGGGGGTATGTGCAAATTATTGTAGTGGATGATCGCATGACCTTAACTAGAACAGTTTCATATCTGTTTAACCCTTCAGAAGAAAGAAGCCAAAAGAAACCTAATGTTCACAGTCTGCTCATTTATGTAAAACACACACACACACACACACACACACACACACACACACACATACACGACTTCTTTAACCATCTGAATATATATCGTAATCATGCACAAAAAATGATGGTGGGTTGAGCAGGTAATGGGGATGGTACCATCATCATCCCTTTCCTATTTTCTCCACAGTGTTCATTTCTAGAGAGAGTTACGTGTGATAGTTCACAATTAAAACAGCCTGAGCACAAAATTAAACTTTTGCTTGTAACTGGACAGATATAAATTGGTATTGGAGTGATGATCACCTACTGTGTGTGAGGTGCCAAGTTCACAGCCCAGGGTCACAGAACAATATGTTAGTGAAAGATGAGGAATCATGGATATGGGCATTCTGTTTCTGCTCTTTATTCAGTGTTGCACCTTGATAAAATTGGCTTCATTTGGATGCAACACAGAATGTATGGAGAACCACCGACATCTTTGACGAAATACTTACACTTCACAATAATAGTATGAAACACTTAATTGGATCTTCCATCAATTCATATCTTTGACTGTAGCAATAAGGAAAATGATAAAATCATGCTGGATGTGCTGATAAGTCATTTACAGAAAGGAAGGGGTTGAAATTCCTCAGTAATTCTAGTATTTATTTGCATAATGCCATTACCCTTGCACAGGCAGAATTTTAAGGGGCCTACAAAGGAGATTTATTTGCAGTAGACACTATCTACCAGCTACCCAGTGTTCCAGAATCTTCTGTGTCTTGAGCTTCCTAAAAGGGGGAAGGCAGTAGATGCGTTGCTTGGGAAATTACATCAACAAGGTGGGTGTACAATAGATGGTGTCTTCGGTTCTCCCATGGGCCTTGTCTTGCTGAGGCAGGTCTGAGGCAGAAGACAGCAGGGGTAGTGTGCTTTGAATCAGAAAAGAAATTGGGGTGGAGAATGATTTCAGGTCAGACAGATGAGCTTCTGTGGCAGACATGGGGTCTGCCTTGGCTGAACCCATGCATTTTGTAAAGAACCAACAGAAAGTCTTCATACTTCATATTTTGTGTTTTTACCTTTTAGTGTTGTCACTGACATGATCCGTTGGGAGGATTCAGTCATTACCTCCTCTTCTAAGTCACGGGAAATCTGTGTCAGGGAGAGTGTCATCCAGAGAGTGGAAGGTTCTGAGTAAGAAGTTCTGTCAGTCACATGCTCCTGCCCAGCACCAAGCCGTGCTGCAGGCTCTCCACATTTTGAATTCCTATCTCATGTTTTGCTTCATTTGAAAATACTTTTTTAACAGTCCAGGAGATTAATGGCCATTCACAGTCACTCACACACTTACTAGCCCCACTTTATACAGCTAATTCTCATCATCAGTGTCAGTGAGTTACACACATATGTGGTCAATTCAGGCCCAGGAGCCTTAATATTCATACACAGGCTTTCCTGGCATCTATGATGTTCACCAGGATGTCCTCAAATGGAAGGGATGTTCAAAAGTAGCCCAATCTATACGTCACAGGTCATCTTTGGCATTTTCAGTCCTAGGATAGTGAAGGTGGTTAATGAAATCCACCTGGAATATATAAAAGCCTTACTTTTTATCTCTCTTATAGGAAGACCAAATATTAGTGACTGCCAACCTTAAGAGAACCAAGTTACTGTAAAGATTCTTTTTATTTCACATCATTGACAAAAACTTTAAAGATTTATCGAAATGTTGCCCATTTTCCCCAAAAACACTTATGGCAGTATATGTCAGATGCCAAAGCTGTATTGTATGCACAATATGCTCAAAATCCTTAAGATATAAATCCACTTTTTTATGCTTGTAATACACAGTTTCCCCCTCAGACCCAAGTTTACAATGTGTAGACTATGCTTATTCTCTAATATGTAAATGATACACTAAATATAAAAAACTGAGAAAGCTGATTAATTCAAGTTAATACGATGGTGTGCCAAAAAGACAAAAGAACATCACGCCTGAAGACAAAACACCCCCAAGAAGACATAAAAACCAAATCCTGCACAATCGACATTCCATGTAAAAAAAGCCTGAACAAAGTGTCAATGTGCTACACAATTCCATTTCTGTGTGGGAACGTGTAGATTTGATGCACCACTGTCATTTTTACAGTCTTTGGCACTCTCGTTTCCACATATCCCCTTGCTTTGAGATGATGAACAACTGCTACCAAATCACCAATCACCGAAATTCCACTGTAGCTTAGTCTGAGTAAAATCCATCATAGAAGTATTCCATTGTTCTGGGCATGATGACACCATGTCTCTCTTGCGAGGTTTCCTCCTCTGTGCAAACCACAGATGAAGGTGTAATTCTGGACTTGAACTGCATGGAAGAGACAGTGAGGTCTGCCTTTCCATTTTCTTCACATGCCTGCAGATCTTTCTCAGGCACTCAGACACTCATGTCATTGTGGCAACCAATCATATTTGAGGTAGAAGCGCTTTCACCATTGGCCCAAGTTGGTGATGTAGGGGACCCCACTGATCTTGATGGGGTCAACTGTGGACCATGTTTGATTGCGATGGTGAAGATCAAAAAGTTGACATCGATCCATGAACACTCTCAGATGTGGTAGTCATGAAGAACTTCCTCCTTGGATGGCTGCTAAGGTGGAAACTAAGGGATTGGTGGCTGAGCCTTACCCCTTTCTCCTGTTCTACAAGGGTTTCTGAGGTGCCAGTGTGTGAACACAGCCTCAACTTCAATGGCCTCATCGGAAGGAAGCTCTCCGGAGTCACCCAGGTCCAGCTGAGGACAGAGATCTATGATGCCCATCCCTGATACCCTCTTCCCCGGCCGCATACCACCTTTAATGTGCCCACAAAATGGAACTCATGAGAAGCACATGTGCCCTTGAGCTGGAGAGCCTGGGGAGCTGTTTAAGGGCCCATCATCAAGTTTCCTCAGGGTGTCTCTATCGGCCACCAACTCTGACATGTTCACACAGTGAGCCACAGTGAACAGGCTTATGTTGCCATGAGTACAAGGCCGAGGTGACAGTTCCAGAGCAATGACCAGGCTCCAATGGGCACATGTGAGATCTCAGAGTGAAGTCTTTAAGATCAGTTCATCATGTACCAAACAGCCGCTATGGCATACTAGAACAAGGTGTAGACCATTCGTGGTTGTCCACCTGACCACATCTGAAACTAAGGGACCAGTCACATCTCTGAGGATTTGGTTCCTTTATGAAATCCCTTGAAATACAAAGACTTATTTCTCATTAAGATCTCTGAGGTAAGGAGTTATGACGTTAAATAGACATCATTTGAGATAAGCAGCCCCCTTTAATCTAGACCACACATGTGCTGGTTGCCTACAGAAAGGACACAGACCGAAGCTTGTCATCGCTGTTTTCTTCTGCTCACTCCTATAGCAGTCCACTCCCTAACTGGCATTGATGCTCACTTTTTGATTGCAGAATATACTGCCATCTGGCTGTGACATGCAGCATTTTTTTTCCAAAACACCTACTGTGTTCTTAGACATTCTTTTGGTAGACAGCCATTGTTGGAAATGCTGAGCTACAAACTGTAAGTCACTCTAATAAATTGCCTTCATAGACAGATAGAGAGGTAGATAGATAGATAGATAGATAGATAGATAGATAGATAGATAGATAGATGAGACGTAGATATAGATAATAGATAGGTGACAAAATGAGAGATTATAGGTAGATGAATGATAGATGATAGATAGATAGAGATAGATGACAGATAGAATATAATAGATGGAGGATATATGATACTTGTAGATATTTGTAGATACTTGTAGATATTTGTAGATATATAAAGACTGATAGATCATATATGGAGGCATACACACATACCTACACAGACACACGACAGAGATCTAAATCCTGACATTATAAAGATCCCTGTCAAATAAACACGTGTTGATAGAAGTTATTCTAGAGTAAAAGTGAGATATTTTTTAACATCTAGCATAGGTTTTCCAGTTTGCTACAGCTGTAGCTCCTGCACACTTCTCCCGTCACTGAAGCAACTCAGGGAAGTGCAAAGTGAACTATAGGCCTGCAGTGTAGACTGTTCTACAAACATAAACAGACAAATACATTTGGTCATCCTGATTCACCAATGGTGAGGGACAAGGGATGCATGTAAAACAGAAAATGAAGGTGCTGGGGGATGGCTTTTTCCTCATCAGAGAAGGAACTTCGGGGAGAAAAGTAGCTGATCTTCTGAGGCCAGGGACATGGCAGGGGAGGGTGGGCAACCAATGACAGACCCGAGGAAGAGCCTCAGTCCCTGGGAGCAAGTGACAGGGTATGTGTGTGTACTTAAAGACACAGGGCTGCCAGTCATACACACCTCGAGCTCACCCCACCATTCTTATTGTTGGAGCTTCATGCTGATCCCTGACATGGCAGACGGGGTTCGGGGAATCGCACATCCTCATGTTCAGGGTAGAAGCCACAATGATGGCAACTGCAGGGCTGTCCTCACCACCACCCGGAAATTGTTGTGTTGTGTTGTATTGTATTGTATTGTATTGTATTGTATTGTATTGTATTGTATTGTATTTTACTTTACTTCATTTTATTTAATTTTACTTTATTATTTTCTTTTTTATTCATTTTATTGTTCAGTGGTAGCCTCACTCCTCCATTCCATCCCCCCTTGACTGTCCCTCACAGAAGGGGAGCCCCCTTTCCCACCCACTCCAGCTCATTAAGTTGCAGCAGGACTGAGCCAGGTGTGCCCACTACGGGAAGTTATCAAGAGGCTGCCAGTGAGTCCCTGTGCCATGCTGCCTTCTAGTCCACAAGCACAGTGAACACAGAAGGCTGAGGCTGCGACATCACATTAAGGGCCCTGGGTGGGGTCCTTGCCTGGTCCCTGGATGAGGCCACCAGCCCGGCCCCATCTTTACCCTGGTTAGGGGGCTCTCTTGACCTTCGTGATGAGCTCCTGTCATCTCTGTGTACTTTTCCCTTTCCTCTCACTGTCCCCAGGGCTCCCTGTGCCCACACCCACTCAGTATCTCTGCCCTGAGGTGCTAGGGGCAAAGTGTCTCAGAGTATGACTGACAGACCCCTGATTGCACACAGCAGGGAGATGTTGGTTTAAAGACTGTGTGGGAGAATGGCTGTTGCCTCCAGATGCAAGGAGACTGGTCTAGTTAGGGGTGTCCTCCTCAGTCTGTCCCATTTGCTGCCAGGTCACTCTAATCAAGGCCTCCTCACATCCTCCCAGGGGCCAGCCATGACGCTGGGGGGGGGGTCTCCAGCCTGTCAAAGGGACTACCCAAACCTGGGTTCTAATTTCTTCACAAGAATCTGTCTTCTCTACCTCTCTGCCCTCGATCTCCTTCTCTTTTTTCTCCCTCTTCCCTTTTTTCCTCTCTCCTCTCTCCCTCCCTTTCTAAACACTTTCTCTCTTCCTCTGTCTCTCCCTCTCTCCTTCTATCCCTCTCTTCCTCTCTCATTCTCTCCCTCTCTTCCTCTCTCCCTCTCTCTCCCTGTGTCTCTCTCCCTGTGACTCTCCCTTTCCCTCCTTCTCTCTCTACTTCTATTTCTCTTTCATGTTCTTCATCTCTCTCCCTCTCTGTTCCTCCTCCCTCTCTCCCTCCCTCTCTCATCTTTCCCTCAGACTCTCCCTCTCCCTCTCTCTTCCTTTTTCCCCCTCCATCTCTCTCCCCCTCTCTTTCACTCTTTCACTCTCTCCTGTACTCTCCTTTCTCTCTCCATCTCTCCCTATCTCTATCCCTCTCTCTCCTCTCTCTCCATCTGTCACTTTCTCTCTCCCACTCTCCCTCTTGCTCCCTCTCTCTTCCTCTCTTTCCCTTTCTCCTCTCTCCTCCCTCTCTCTCCCTCTCACTCCTTGTCTCTCTCTTTCCTTCTCCATCCCTACCACTTTCTCTCCCTCTTCCTCTATCCCTCTGTCCCTCTCTTCCTCTCTCTCTCTCCCTCCCTCTCTGTTGCTCCCTATCCCTCACTCTCCCTTTCTTCCTCTAGCTCCTTTCTCTCCCTCTTTCTTCCTTCTTCTCTTGCTCTCTCTACCTCTCTCCCTCCCTTGATCCCTCTCTTTCTCTCTCATTCTCTCTCTCCCCCTCCCTCTCTTTCCCTCTGTCCCTCTCTCACCCTCTCTCTCTCACTCAGTCTCTCCCTTTCTCCATCTCTACCTTTCTCCCTCTCCCATTCTGCAACTCTCTCCCTCTCTGTTCCTCTCTTCCCTTCCCTCTCACTCCCTCTTCTCTCCTCTCTCTCCCGCTTTTTCCCTCTCTCACCCTCTCTCCCTCCCTTTCACCCTCTGTCTCCCTCTATGTTTATGCCTCTCCCCCTCTCTCTCCATGTCTCCCTCTCCCTCCCTCAAACTCTCACTGTGTCTCTCTCCCTGTGACTTTCTCCCTCTCTCTTCTACTCTTTCCTTGTCCATCTTTCTCCCTCTATTCCTCTCTCCCTCTGTCCTCTTCGTGTCTCTCTCCCTCTCTTTTCCTCCTTCTCCCTCTCTCTTTCCCTCTCACTATCTCTCTCCCTCTCACTCCCTTTCTTTCTCCTTCTATCTCCCTCACATTCACTCTCCCTCTCTTCCTCTTTCTTCCTCCCTCTCTCTTTCCCTCTCTACATCTCTCCATATCTCTTCCTCTCCCTTCTCTCTCCATATTTGTTCCTCTCTCCCCCTCTCTCTCCATCTCTCACTCTCTCTTTCTCTCTCTCCCACTGTCTCCCTCCCTCTCTCCTTTCTCCCTCCCATTCTCCCTCTTTTACTCTCCCTATCTCCCAATCTCTCTCCATTTCTCTCCTCTATCCCTCTCTATATATCTCTCTTCTCTCTCACTCACTCTCCTTTTCTCTCTCCCACTGTCTCCCTCCCTCTCTCTCCTTTCTCCCTCCCATTCTCCCTCTCTTTCACTCTGTCACTCTCTCTCTCCCACACTCTCCTTCTCCCTCTCTCCCTCTGTCTCCCTCTATTTCCCTCTCTCTTGCTCCCTCTCTCTCACTCCCTCTCTCTATCCCTCCCTATACCTCACTCTCCCTCTTTCTCTACCTATCTCCCTCTCCCTCTCTCTTTCTCTATCCCTCCCTCTTCCCCTGCCTCATGCTCTCTCCCTGTCACTCCCTCTCTCCATCTATCTCTACCTCTCTCTGCCTCTCCCCATTTCTCTCCTTGTCTCCCTCTTTCTCTCACTCTCTCCCTCTCTCACTGTGACTCTCTTCCTCTCCCTTTCTCTCCCTGTGTTTTTCTTCCTGTGACCCTCTCTCTTCCACTCTCTCCTTGTCCATCCCTCCATCCCTCTCTCCCTCTATTCCTCTCTCCCTCTGTCCTTCTCTTCCTCTCACTTTCTCTCTCTTGGTTAAACTTCCCCCTCCTCTGCATCTCACTCCCCTTCTCCCTCACTCTCTCCCTCCCTCTCTCTCCATCTCTCTTCCTCTTTCTCTCTCCCTCCATCTCTCCCTCTCTCTTTCTCTCTCCCTATCTCTCCATTTTCTCCTCTCTTCTTCTCTCTTTCCCTCTCTTTTTTCTCTCTCTCCCACCATCTCCCTCCCTCTCTCCCTCTGTCTTTCTCATTCTCTGTCTCTTTCCCTCTGTCCCTCTCTCCTTCTCCCTCACTCCCTCCCCCTCTCTCTCCCGCTATTCCTCTCTCCATGGCTCACTCTATTCCTCTCTCCCTGGCTCACTCTGTTCCCCTGTCTCTCTTCATGTATGTCTCCCTCCTGCTTTCTCCTTCTATGGCTCTGTCTCCCTCTATTTCCCTCTGTCTCTCCCTCTCTTTTCCTCTCCCTCTCCCTCTCCATCTCTCAATTTCTCTCCTCTATCCCTCTCACCTTCTGTCTCTCCCTCTGTCTACCTCTCTCCTTCTCCCTCTCTCCTCTCTCTCCATCTTTCTCTCCCTCTCTTTTTCTCTCCCTCTCCTGTGTCTCTCTCTCTGTGAGTCTCTCTCTCCCTCTCTCTCTTTCACTCTCTCCTGTCTGCCTCTCTCTCTCCATCTTTCTCCCTCTCTCTCTTTCTCTCTCTCTCCTTATGTCTCTGTCACTGTGAGTCTCTCTCTCTCCCTCTCTCTCTTCCACTCTCTTCTTGTCCATCTCTCCCCCTCTCTCCCTTTATTCCTCTCTCCCTCTGTCCTTCTCTTCCTGTTTTTCTCCCTCTCTGTTTCTCCTTCTCCCTATCTCCTACTCTCTCTTTCTTTCTCCCTCCCTCTCTCTATACCTCAGTTCCTCTTTCCCTGTCTCTCTCTTTCATCCTTCTCTCCCTCTCTCTTACTCTCTCTCCCTCACTCTCCCTCTCTCTTTCTCTCCCTCTTTCTCCCTCCTATTGTCCCTCTCTTTCCCTCTGTCCCTCTATTTCTCTTTCCTTAGCTCCCACTATTCCTGTGTCTCTCTTCCTGTGTGTCTTCTGCCCACTTTCTCCTTTATGGTTCTCTCTTCCTCTCTCTCTCTTTCTCCCTTTCTCCCCTTATCTGCCTCCTCTCTCTCTCCCCCGTCTCCCTCTGTCCCACCCTCACCCTCTCTCTCACTCCCTCTCTACTTCTCTCTATCTCTCCCACTCTTTCTTTCTCTTCCTTGCAGCACCACCTGTTTCCCTCTCTCCAATTCTCTCCCTCTCCCTCTGTCCCCCCTCTCTTCCTCTCTGTTCCTCCCTATCCCTCACTCTCCCTCTCTATCCCTCTGTCTACCTCCCTCTCTCACTCTTTCTCTCCATCTCTCTCTCCATCTCTCTTCCTCTCTCTCCCTCTCTTTCCCTCTCTCCAAATCTCTCCCTCCTTATTCCTCTCTCTCTTTCTCTCCCTCTCACTCACTCTCACCCTGTGTCTCCCTTTCTCTCCCTCTCTCTTTCCCACTCTCCCTCTGTTACTGCCTGCAGCAACACCTGAATACTGCCTGAGTGAGAGCTGTGGGGGTGGGGTGGGGAGACAGACAACACAAGGAAGACACCAAGTCAAGGTTTCTGATCAAGGTGCCTTTTACCAAACATACAAGCAGCACTTATAAAGCAAAGGATCACAAGCAATTTTCTCATGGTAACAGCTCATCTTGGCAAAGCATCCGAGGAGTCACTCAAGGTTACACAAAGTTTACTGTCTGGTCCCAAGGGCTGCATGGAGTTTGTTATCTAGTTGTCATGAACAGAACACCCGCTAGAAAAGTTGCCAAGGTCAGTCTCTGAGAAACTGAACTTTAAGTGAGAAACATGTCTGCCAAGGCTAGGAGGCAAAACTCCATTAACCAGACTCCTTCATCCCTCTCTCCATATCTCTCCCCTCATGCCCTCTTTGTACATCTATCCTCTCTCTCTATCTCTCTCCTACTATCCACATCTCTTCACTCTCCCTTTCTCTCTCCCTCTGTCCTCCTCTCTCTCTCCAACCATCTCCCAACCTCTCTCTCTCTTTTTCTCCCTCCTTCTCTCGCTCCCTCTATTCCTCTCTCCCTGGATTCCTCTATTCCTGTGTCTCTGTTCCTGTATGTCTCTCACCCACATTCTCCTTTATGGCTCTCTCTTCCTCTCTCTTTCTCCCTCTGTCTCCCTCTATCTCCTTCTCTCTCCCTCTGTCTGCATCTTTCTCTCTCCCTCTCTTTCTCCATCTCTCGATTCCTCTCACTCTTTCTCTACTTAATGTATTTCCGCCTCTCTCTCTCTCCTTCTCTTTCCCTCTCAACCTCACTCTTCCTTTCCATCTCTCTGCCTCTCTTTCCCTCCAAGGTTCTCTCTAACTCTCCCTAGCCTCCTCTCTCCCTCTATCTCATCCACTCTCTCCCTCATTCCCTCTCTTTCCCTCTCTCCATTTCCCTCTCTCTCCCTCACTCTCTCTGTCCCTTCTCTCTTTCTCTCTCCCTATCTCTCCATTTTTCTCATTCTCTCCTCTCTCCTTCTCTCTCCCTCTCCCTCACTCTTCCTCTCTCCATCTCCCTCTGAGTCTGTCCCCCTCTCTCCCTCTCTTTCATGTGCTCCAGCTCTCTCTCTCTAGATACCTCATTACCTCTTTCCCCTATCTCAACCACCCTCTCTCCCTCTCTTTCCCTCTCGCCCCTCCTTCTCTCTCTAGCTCTCTTGCCCTGTTTCCCTCTCTCTGTCTCTCTCCTCTCTTTCTCTCTCCCTCTCAATTTCTTTCTCCCTCAACATCTCTCCCTCTCTCTTTCCCTCTCTCCCTCTCTTAATTTCTCTCCCTCCCTACTTCTATCCCTACCTATTTGTTCTTCTCTTCCTCTCTCTCTCCATATCTCTTCCTCCCTATCCCTCACTCTCCCTTCCTCTCTCCCACTTTCTCTACCTATCTCTCTCCATCTCTTCCTCTCTCCTTTTCCCTCCATTTCCCTCACACTTCCTCTCCCCCTCTTTCCTTCTCTCCCTCTCTCTCCCTCTTTCTAGCTCCCTCTCTACCTCTCTCTTGCACTATTTCTCCCTCAATCCCTCTCTTTCCCTCTCCTCAACACTCCCTCTACCTCCCTATTCCTCTCTCTCTCCCTCTCTCTTTCTCTCTCTCACTCTTCCTCTCTCTCTCTCTCCTTCTGTCTCTCCCTCTCTCTGTCTTTCTTTCTTCCCCCTCTCTATCTCTCTTCTGCTCTCTTCCTGTCTCCCCCTCTCGCCCTCTCCCTTTCTCTCCCTCTTTCTCAGTGTGTGTCTTTCTCCCACTCCCTCTCTTCCTGTGCATCTCTCCCTCTGAATAGGTCCCCCTCCCTCTCTTCCACCCTGTCTATTTCCATCCCTCCCTCTCTCTCTCTCTCTATTCATCTCTCACTCTGTCCTTCTCTTCCTGTGTCTCTCCCTCTATTTTCCTACTTCTCCCTCTCTCTCCCCATCTCTCCTACTCTCTCCCCCTTACTCCATTTATTTCTCCCTCCCTCTCTCTGTCCCTCTCTTCCTCTCTCCCTATCTCTCTCTGTCTCTCTATTTCTCCCTTCTCTCTCCCACTCTCTCTCTCCCTCCCTCTTTCTTGCTCCTATCCTGCCTCTCTTTCCCTCTGTTCTTCTCCCCTTCTCTCTACCCCTCTCTGCTCCCTCCCTCCCTCTCTCTCTCTATTCCTCTCCCTAGCTCCCTCTGTTCCTGTGTCTCTCATCCTGTGTGTCTTCTGCACACTTTCTCCTTTAAGTCTTTCTCTTACTCTAACTCTCCCTCTTTCTTCCTCTATCTACTTCTCTCTCTCTCCATCTGTCTGCCTCTGTCTCTCCCTTTCTCTCTCCCTCTCTCACTCTCTCTCCCCATCTCTCCCTCTTTTCCTCCCTCCTGCTTTCTCCCTTTCTCTAGTTCCCTCTCTCACTCCCTCTCCCCTTCTCTCTTCCTCTCTCTCCCTCTATCTCCCACTCTCTCTCCCTCTCTCTAGCTGCTGCTCTCTTTCCCCCTCTCCCTCTGCCCCTCTCTTCCTCTCTGTTCCTCCCTCTCCCTTACTTTCTCCCTCTTTCTCTCTCCTCTCTCTCTCTCTCTCAGCCTCTCACTTTTTCTCTATTTCTCTCTCCTCACACTCTCTTCCTCTTTACCGCTTTCTGTCCCCCTCTCCCTCTGTCACTCTCTTCCTCACTCTTCCTCTGTTCCTCCCTTTTCCTCTCTTGGTCTCTCCCTCTTCCTCCCTCTTTTTCCCTTCCTCTGTCACTCTTTCTCTCTCTCTCCCTCTCTGTCTTTCTCCCTCTATCTCACTCTCTCTTCCCCTCTCTCTCCCTCTCTCCCCCTCTCTTCTTCTCACTCCCTCTCACTCCATTTCTTTCTCCCTCAATCTGTCTACATCTCATCCTCCCTCTCTCCCTTCCTCTCTCCCTCTCTCCTTCTCCCTCCCTATGTCTCTCTCACTGTGTGTCTCCCTTCCTCTCTATCTCTCTCCCTGGCTCCCTCTCTCTCGACCCCCTCTCCCTCTCTCGTCCTCTCTCCTTCACTCTCCCTCTTACCCTCACTCTTCCTCTCCCTCTCTCTCCACCTCTTTCCATTTCTTTCCCTCCCTAATGCTCTCTCCCTCTCTCTCTGTCTCTGTCTCTCTCCCTTGCTCCCTCTTTCCATCTCAACCACTCTCTCTCCCTCATTCCCTCTCCTTCCCTCTCTCCCTCTATATCCATCACTTTGTCTGCCTCTCTCTTCCTCTCTCCTCTCTCCTTCTCTCTTCCTCTATCCCTCACTCTTCCTCTCTCCATCTCTCTATCTCTCTCTCCCTCTCTTTCCTGCCCTCCAGCTCTCTCCCTTTCTCTCATTCCCTCACTATCTCTCTGCCTCTATCTGAAACTCTCTCCCTCTCTTTTCTCTCTCCGTCTCACTCTCTCCTCTTCCTCTCTCCCTCTCTTCCTCTCTCTCCATTTCTTTCTCCCTCAACTTCTATCCTTCTCCCTCCCTCTCTCCTTCTATCTCTCCCTATTTATTCCTCTCTTCCTCTCTCTCTCCATATCTCTTCCTCCATATCCCTCACTCTCCCTCCCTCTCTCCCAATTTCTGTACCTATATCTCTCCCTCTCTCTATCTTTCTCCTTCTCTCTCCCTCATGCTTCCTCTCTTCCTCTCTCCCTTTCCCTCCCTAGCACTCTCTCCCTCTCTAGCTCCCTCTCTATTTCTCTCCCTCTACCTATCTCACCCTCTATCCCTCTCTTTCCCTCTCCTCAACACTCTCTCTCCCTTCCTATGCCTCTCTCTCCTTCTCTCTCTCTCACACACTTCCTCTCTCTTCCTCTGTCTGACCCTCTTTCTCCATCTCTCTTCTGCTCTCTTCCTGTCTCCCTCTCTCTCCCTTTTTCCCCTCTGTCTCAGTGTGTCTTTCTCCCACTCTCTCTGTGCCTCTCTCCCTCTAACTAGCTCTCCCTCCCTCTCTTCTACTCTCTCCTTTTCCATCCATCCCTTTCTCTCCCTCTATGTTCCTCCTTCTCTCTCTCTTTCACTCTCTCCCTTTCTTTCTCCCTCCCTCTCTCTATAGCTCACTTTCTCTCTCTGTCTATTTCTCCCTTCTCTCCCTCTTTCTTCCTCTCCCTCACTCTCCCTCACTCTCTCCCTCTTTCTCCCTCCTATTATCACTCTCTTTCCCTCTCTTCTTCTCTCCCTCCCTCCCTCCCTGTATTCCTCTCTCCATAAGCTCCCTCCATTCCTGTGTCTCTCTTCCTGTGTGTCTTCTGCCCACTTTCTCTTTTATGGCTTTCTCTTCCTCTCCCTCCCTGTCTCTCTCCCCCTCTAGCTTCCTCAGGCCCACCTTCACCCTTTCTCTCTCTCCCTCTGTCCCAACCTCACCCTCTCTTTTACTCCCTCTCTACCTCTATCTCTACCTCTCTCCCACTCTCCCTCTCTCTTCCTCACACCCCTCTCTTTCCCTCCCTCCAACTCTCTCCCTCCCTCTCCCTCTGTCCCTCTCTCTTCCCCCATATTGCTCACTCTCCATCTCCCTTCATCTCCTTCTCTCCCTCTGTCTCCTTCTTTCTCTCACTATTTCTCTACCTATCTCCCTGCCTCTCTCTCCCACTCTCTCCCTTCCTTTCTCCTCCTTTCTCTCCCTCTCTTTCCCTTTCTCTAACCTTCTCCCTCCCTATTCTTCTCTCCTCTCTGTACTTCTCTCTTTCCCTCTCCCTTTCTCTCCCTCTCTCAGTGTGTCTCTCTGCCACTGCCTTTCCCCCTGGCTCCCTCCCTTTGACTATCTCTCCCTCTCTCTTCCACTCTCTCCTTTTCCATCCCTCCTTCTCTCTCTCCCTCTATTCTTTTCATCCTCTGTTTGCCTCTTCCTGTGTCTCTCCCTCTCTGTTCCTCCTTCTGCCTTTCTCTCTCTTCCTCTATCTTCACTCTCCCTCTCACTCCATTTCTTTCTCCCACACTCTCTCTCTTCTCTCTTGCTCTCTGCATTTCTCTCCCACTCTCATTCTATCTCTCCCTCTCTTCTTACCTATCCCTCACTCTCCCTCATACACTCCCTCTCTTTCCCTAGTTCCCACTTTCTCTGTCTCTCTACCTCTCTCTCTCTCACTCTTTCTCTACTTATCTCTCCCCCTCTCCCTCTCTCTTTCTAACTCTTTCTATCTTTCTCTCTCCCTCTCTCTTCCTCTCTGTGTCTCTATGTGTCTCTTTCCCTCCCTGCTGCTCTATCCCTGTCTCTCCACCTCTTGCTCCTCTCTCCCTCTATCTCAACCACTCTCTCCTGCATTCCCTCTCTATCCCTCTCTCCCTATCTCTGTCTCCCTCTCTTTCTTTCTCCCTCTCTTCCCCATGCTTCCTCTCTCCCTCTCTCCCCCTCACTTTCCCTAGCTCCTTCTCTCCCTCTCCTTATCTTTCCCTCTATCCCTCTCTTTTCTTCTCCTCAACTCTCTTACTCTCCCTCTCTCTCCCTGTCTCCCCCTCTGTCTCCCTCTCTTGGTCTTTCTCTATCTCCCCCTCTCTCTCACTCTCTCCTTTTCCATCCCTCCCTCTTTCTCTCTCTCACTATTACTCTCTCCGTCTGTCCTTCTCTTCCTGTCTCTCTCCCTCTCTGTTCCTCTTTCTTCCTCTCTCCCTCTTTCTCCCTCTCTCTCCTACTCTCTCCCTCTCTATCTCCCTCTCACACCCTTTCTTTCTCCCTCCCTCTCTGTCCCTCTCTTCCTCTTTCCCTATATCTCTGTATCTCTATTTCTTTCTTCTCTCCAACTCTCCTCCTCTCTCTCTCTCTAATCTCTCCCTCTTTCTCCTTCCTATTCATCCTCTCTTTCCCTCTGTCCATCTCTCCTTCTCTCTCTCCCCTCTCTCCTCACTCCCTCCTTTTCTCCCTCTATTCCTCTCTCCCTAGCTCCCTCTATTCCTGTGTCTCTCTTCCTGTGTGTCTTCTTATGGCTCTCTCTTCCTTCCTCCCACTCTCTCTTTCCTTTCTCTACCTTTGTCCACCACTCACCCTCTCTCACCCCTGTCTTTCCTTCTGTCCCACCCTCACCCTCTCTCTCACACCCTCTCTACCTCTATCTCTTGCTCTCTCCCTCTCTCTTCCTCTCACCCCCTCTATTCCTCTCTCCAATCCTCTCCCTGTCTCTCCGCCTGTCCCTCTCTTGTCCTCCATATCGCTCATTCTCCCTCTCTCTATCCCTCTTTCTCCATCCGTCTCAGTATTTCTCTACCTATCTCTCTGCTTCTCTCTCCCACTCTCTCTCTTGCTTCCTCTCTCCACCTCTCTCTTCCTCTCTCCCCTCTCTCCCTCTCTTTCCCTTTCTCCAACCTTCTCCCTCCCTATTCCTCTCCTCTCTCTACCTCTCCCTTTCTCTCCCTCTCTCAGTGTGTCTCTCTGCCACTGCCTCTCCCCTGTCTCACTCCCTGTGTCTCTCTCTTCCACTCTCTCCTTTTCCATCCCTCCCTCCCTCTCTCCCTCTATCCTTCTCTTCCTTTGTCCACCTCTTCCTGTGGCTCCCCCTCTCTGTTCCTCCTTCTGCCTCTATCTCCCTCTCTCCTTCACACTCCCTCTCAATCCATTTCTTTCTCCCATACTTTCTTCTCTCTTTCTCTCCATTTCTCTCCCTTTCTCCTTCTGTCTCTCCCTCTTTGTTCCTCTCTCTCTTCTTATCTATCCCTCACTCTTCCTCATACATTTCCTCTCTCTACCTCTCTTTCCCTCTCTCCGGCTTTCCCCCTCTCTCTAGCTCCCTCTCTCCCTTTCTCTCTCCATCTCTCACTCTTTCTTTACTTATCTCTCCTCCCTCTCTCTCTTCCTCTCTCCCCTCTCCATCTCCTCCCCTCTCATTCTCTACCTGCTGTTCTCTCCCTCTCTCTGGGCCTCTTGATCCCTCTCTCCCTCTATCTCAGCCACTCTCTCTCCCTCATTCCCTCTCTTTCTCTCTCCCTCTCTCTCCGTTCCTCTCTCCCTCTTCCTCTCTCCCTCACAATCCAATTCTTTCTCCCACACTCTATCTCTTCTCCCTCCCTCTCTCCATTTCTTTAGCTCTCTTCTTCTATCTCTTTCTCTTTGTTCCTCTCTCTACCTTTCTTCTTACTATTCCTCACACTCCCTCATACACTCTGTCTCTCTACATCTCTTTTCCTCCCTCCCGCTTCCTCCCTCTCCCTTGCTATATCATAATAGTAGCATGGTGATGTCACAATATCTTTGTGATATCCCACTAGTACCTTTCTCATATCAGAATGCCATTGTGACTAGAGAATGGTACCAGTGTGATGTCATAGTACAATTGTGATGTCACAAAATGATTGTGATGTCCTACTAGTATCATTGTGATTTTATAATAGCCTAGTGATGTCACAATAGTAGCTTTGTGAAGTCAACATGTCTTGTGATGTCCGAATTGTACCATTGTGAAGTCATAATGCCATTGTGTTTACAGCATAGTACCATTGTCAGGTCATAGTATCTTTGTGATATCACAATACTACCATTGTGATGTCACAATTAAAATGTAATATCATAATTCTCTAGTGAAGTCAAATTCGAATGATTTTCATGTCACGATGGGATTGTGATGTCATACTAGTACCATTGTTATGTCATAACACCCTTTTGATGTCACAATACTAGCACTGTGATGTACTAATAGTACCATTGTGATGTCTCAAGTCAATGGTAATGTCATAATTCTCTAGTATTGTCACAAACACAAAATCATGCTGTCACAATTGATCGTGATGTCCTACTTTTAACATTGTCATGTCATAATACACTTGTGATGTCCCAATAATAGCATTGTGATGTCCCAATACCTTTGTGATATCCTGATAGTGCTATTGTGATGTCCTAATGCCATAATGATTAGAAAAGAGTACCACTGTGATGTTATAATCCTATTCAGACTAGAGAATAGCAACATTGTGCTTTCGTAGTACAATGATGTCCTACTATGGTGCCCGAAATGTTTTTGCTAGCCTCAACCCACCTCTTCAGGTTTTATTTTTAGAACTCAGTAACAGAATAGCTTGCTCAGCATTTCATGTGCATTTTCTCCCTGGTTCTTCTCACTAGCTGAATCCCATGGCCTTTTCCCCTGTTTAAGATTCTGTCCCTCTACCTTCATTGCTTATCTCCAGAGTCCAGTCAAAGTTCTCCCCAGCTTTATAAGACATATTTCAAACATGTAGGTTCCTGGAGAATATTTCAGTCTGTTTGAACTGCAAAAGTATTATAGCCCTTAAGCAACAGGAGATTTACTCTGTTTTATATTTTTTCTGGTGTGTGTGTACAAATACTTGCATACATGCACATATAAACACATATCAGAGAGAGTGCTGGAGTCAGGGGACAACTTCCTCTCCCTCCATGTATTTTTTCTTTTTAAAGATTTATTTATTTATTTACTTATTCATTCATGTATTTATTTATTTATGATGTATACAATATTCTATCTGCATGTACACCTGTACACCAGTAGAGGACACCTGCACACCAGAAGATCTCATACTAGATGGTCATGAGCCCCCATGTGGGTGCTGGGATTTGAACTCAGGAATTTAACCTCTGTGTCCTGTCTGCAGCCCCTCTACCATCCATTCTAGGGATCCACCTTTGTAGTCATGTTAGTGTGGCAAGCACTCTTATCCCAGGAACCATTTTGTCTGCCCTGTTTTGTTTTTGACACTATTTCTGCATAGCCTAGGATAGTCACCAACTTGTTTTGTAATCCAGGTTGACATCAAACTTTTGATCTTCTTTCCCTCTTTCACTTCAGTGCTAGGATTATAAATGTTGACAGCTGTAGTCAGTTTGATATTTGCCTTGTTTATCTATTTATATATTCAGTGTAATATATATGGATATTTTGCCTCAAGGTAGCTCTGTCCACCACATGCAAGTCTGGCAACCAAAGAGGCAGGAAAGGGTCTTAGCTTCTCTGGGACTGTAGATAAAATTGTAAGCCACTGAATGCTGGGAATTAAACCTGGGTCCTCTGGAAGAGCATTAAGCATGGAGCACTCTCCAGACCAATAGTGGCTTCTGTGTTATTTTGTTTGTTTGTTTGTTTGTTTGTTTAATGTTAGAGACTGGTTCTCCATGTAGCCCTGGTGATTCTGGGCTCAATTTGTAGACCAGGCTGGCCTTGACCTCACAGAGATCCACCTGTCACTGCCTGCCAGAGTGCTGGGATTAGAGGCATGCACCACCATACTTGGCAGTTTCAAGTCATTTTAATATCCCCCCTATTTCAAATCGGGGGTCTTGAACCCTATCAGAGAATTGGACAGTCTCCATTGTGGAGCCAGTAAGAGGACTCAGGCCTAGGAAGAACATGAACATCTTCTATGGAAAAAAAAGGCCTCTCTGGTCTTTATTATTTTAGAGACCAGTCCTCGTCAGCTTGGCTATCCTCTGCCCCTCAAGAGACTGGAGGTGTGTACTACTTCCTTTCCAGGAAGAACGCTGGAAAAAAGTATGCTTACATATACACGTGTGTCTGTGTGCATATATGTCACGTGTGTGCTGGTGTATATGGTGGCCAGAAAATGGTGTTGAATCCCAGGAAACTAGTTTCAGGTTGCTGTGAGCTGCTCAGCTGTGGCTGAGAACAGACCTCAAGTTGTCTGCAAGAACAGCAAGTGTTCCTCATCACTGAATTTTCTCTCTTAATGGGCTTTCCATTCAAAACAAGAGTGTTAGAAGTTTCAGACTCAGCAGCCTGAGAGTGGCTTATGGATGATTTTTCCTGAGAAACTCTGCTTAATCCAAGTGCTTCTTAAATCTGCCTCTTGTTCATCTTCATCTTATAGACAGTGCAACCAAATCTCTGAGAAACTAAAGCTCAAAATTCTCAGAGCTAGTCAGGATATTTTGTTGTTGGACCAGGTGCTGTGGTGCCCTTGGTATTCTAATCTTGAGGCCCAGCCCAAGCTTAGGGGCCTGCTATGGAGAACAAGGGATGGCCATATTCAGGGAACTCTAGTTTGCCTTGGAGACAAGTCATGATAGCATAGGGCAAAAGATACTGTCTTAGGAATTTAAGGGATATTCGGGGGCTCTGGGGCAAAAAGGGGCCACTATGTGCTGAGACTAAAAGCACAGAGGCAGGCAAGGAAACAAATACCATACCTTTGCCCTTCCCTAAGTGTGTGTGAGGGGATAAGTGCTGCCAGCTCAACAGAAAGGGTTGCTCAGGTGAGGAAACTGAGGTTGTCGGGCGCTCTAGCCTGCCAAGTTGATGGGAGCAGAAGCTCCACCACAGGGAAACCTGAGAATGGCGCCCATGCGTCAATTCTTTTGCCACAGTCACGTGTCCCAGGCATTCTGCTTGGTGCTTTCTATGATGGTGCCAGGCAACTTCTCCATCGGCTGGCAGCCCTCTTGTTGATCCATGCCCAGTGGGCAGCGCCAGGACCTGGACCAAGCTTGGTCAGTGTAGGGCTGCTACTGCTGTGGGGCTCAGCCACCTGTGCTGCCTACCAGGGCGGTGGGCCGAAACCTGGAGGGTCGGGGGCCCCAGTTCCCTTGGGGGAGGGGGGCTTGGGAATCCACTACCTGGGGCGGGCCACTGAGTGACAAGATTCAGGCAGAGAGACCTGCCCGACACCCATGGTGGGTGGTGGGGCTGCAGGAGCAGGGTTGTAGCAGGCTTCCATAGGGCAGGGTCAGGACTCTGGCTGAGCATCCATCTCGGGTGGAGGTCCAAGAGCCCTGTGTCCTGGGATTGGGCAGTGGGGTAGAAGTGAACCTGCCTTTCAGTCCGAATCCCTGGGTGCCTCAGATGCAGAGTCCTGAGATGTGCTCACTGCCTGCTTGTTCTCCCAGCCTAAACCTTGCTCCAAATCAGTCATAGGTCTAAGTCACGCTCATGCACCACAGCGTTGTGAGTCATTTTTGCTGGATGCCTGAGACAAAGGTTTGAGGAAAAAGGCCTACAATGCCTTCTGAGTCAAGCAGGGCGGTATTCAGGACCCTGTGTTATTGGTAGGGCGATGATCCTCCTCCTCTGTCTTTCCACGGAGACCCCTCTGAGCCTTCTGTGCTCTTCTGGACTCGCTGTTTACTGCTTCTCGAAAAACACAACTGCACCTGGGTATGGGAGCTCATGCACTCTACTGAGGCAGGAGGATTGCCATGTGTTGCCAGTCCAGCCAGAGCTATGTAGTAAGGCCCTGTCTCAAAAGAAAAGCGGTACTAACAGCTCTTGATTCTTAGAGAACAAATGGTGGCATGTTTATACAAACTTGAGACAGGTGATGCTAAACATGACAATTCATTGTCTGGATTGAAACCAGATAGTGGGGTAGAGCATTTGAATGAACAAGGGGAACCTGTATACATCCCAAAAGAACATTATACCAATAAGGAATGTTAAAAATTAAATGCAGATATAGCTCTGATAAAATTATGATCATTTTCTCAGGTGCTTCAAATCCAGAATAACTGAAGATTATAGCCTTAAGTTTCTCTAGTTTGGGAACCAGAGAGATGAGGCAGTAGTTCTTGCAGAGGATTTGGATTTGATTTCCAGTATCCACGCAGCAACCTCACAATAGCCTGTAATAACTGCAGTTCCAAGGGATCCAACAGGTTCTTCTGGCCTTTGGGCAGCAGGTACACAGGTGGTATACATACATGCTGACACTCATTCACTCTCACATAAAGAAAATCTTTTTAAAATCTTGAAAGAAAAAGCAGGGCCGTTGTCCATACTCAGATTGCTCAGATTCTTTTTTTTTTTTTTTTTCAATGCAGTTTATTCAGGAACCTTGAACAATCCTCGGACCCTGGGGAAAGCCAGCCCACAGCTTAAATAGCCTCTGGGTAGCCAACCCAGGCGTGCCACGTGGGCAATGCAGATAGGTCCACATACATGGAAGCAAGCCAGATCCTGGGCCTTAGCCAAATGTGGAGTTGTTCGTGACAGAGAGCATTCACCATCGGGAAGGTGGAAGGCGGAAACCAGCTCCATCTTTAAGGCATAGCATTCCGCAGCTCTCTACAGTTCCCCCTTTTTGTTTTAGACGCATCAGGCAAGAGTAGAGGTCTGATCTCTGATATTAGAAATAAATTGGGACTTTGTACCGATGTTCATTTAGGTGTCATCCACCCAAAGAGCATCAGACCCGTCCGATACCTTTTTCTCAGAGGCGGGACCTGGGGCATCAACCCGCATGCAATCAGACATGCTCTTCTCTGGGTCGAAAGCGGCTGACCCTGAGTGCAGTGCTTAGCCTCGCATCCTGAGTGTATCATTTTAGCTTTTTATGGTATCCAACCATGCTTGGGGAGAATGTTCTGCTTCAATGGCTGTAAAGGCCTGAATGATCATGGCTGCATCATACTGTTGTGAGACTCTAATCTTGCATATATACCACAGGCAGATTGCTTAGATTCTTAATTCTTTTTATCTTGAAAATGTTTGGGGTTTTTAGACAAGATATTACTGTGTAGCCCTCCCTGGTTTATCTGAAACTTACTCTGTAGACCAGGTTGTCTTCTAACTCACAGAGATCCGCCTGCCTCTGCCTCCCCTGTGCTGGAATTAAAGGCTTGTGCCACCACCACCTGGCTAGATTCTGAACTCTTAATACATCCAAGTAATAGTGTGAAGAGTCTTTTGGCTAGCTGCAGCTATTTTCCATGTTGAACTAATTGTAATGGTAAATGATTTGTTACTTCTTAAGTTACCTGAAATAATGAGAACTGAATTTAAATTCCATCTAAGTGCCCTATTTTTTTAATTGCTTAAGACTTTCACGTGAAAACCTCATTTGTCCTTTGATTTTCTAGTTTCACATGTAGGTCATGGTACATGCAGCATCTTAGATGCAGCATCTGTTCAAGCCATGCATCTGATACTAGCAGCTTGTGGGATTTATTATTTTGAAGTAGAAATTGTCAGTAAGGGAAGAAATGGGTAATTGTAAATTTTGGTTGCCATAACCATTTTTTATTCCTGGATAATTATATTTGAAATGTTTCATCAATACGTATGACATAATTTGAAAGGTATAATCTTGAAATCTTGGTTTTGGAAAAATCGACTGTAAATATTACAGTACAACAGATTGGTTCTGTTAAGTCATGGTTTAATAGTCTTTCTGGCAGGGTCATTAGTAAAACTGAGAGCTGAGGTTTAAGCAATAGAGTGGCTCATTTTTTTCTGAATTCTGCTGAGAAGCTGGATCTTCTAAAACTTGCCAAGCCAAAGCTGGTGCGTGGCTTATAAGTATTTGAAAGGGCTTTGGGTTCACAATCTGAGGTATAACTTGGAAGGTGGATTGCTTCTAAGTTCTTGAGTCAGAGCTTCCTAGGAGGTTAGTGTGTGGTATGGAAACTTCAGAATGAAAACTCTGGTTGATTGTGGAACCAAATTTCGTTTATTATTTAGTCTTAGAATTGATGTGCTGTGATATGGATGTGCATCAGAATCACTTATGGGACTATTACAGTTAGTTTTGGACCTTAACCAAAATATTCTCAATCAGAATTTTCTGTGGTAAAGCTTTTGTAATGGTGTAGGCATCTTGAGAAAGATCCATGAAGAATTTTGGTGCATATCCCTAGTTAAGAATTAATTCTCTAAATTCATAATATTTTCTGATACTTCATTGGAATATTAGTGTCATTTAAAAAAAAAAACAACATAGGATCATTTGTACAGCTACCAAAATATTGCACTCTTAAGGTAAGTTAACCTGCATTTGAATCCCTCTTGTTGAATTTTCTGTGTTTAATTAACCAAAGCAATTGTCCAATACATCATTGTTCTCTTTTCTGGATATACTTTGCCAGTAGTGTCAAAAGTAGAAGGGGAAAGTTTGGGCTATTCCCAACACTTCTTAACTGTTTTGCCAAGGTGATAAAACTAAACATAAAACTAGAGATTCCCAAGAGAAAGCCTAACCTTTTAGGTACATAAGAAACTCCTATTTATTCTGCTCCACAATGCTGGCACTGCTCATGATGATTCCTAGGTTTCTCTATAGCTTTCATTCTATGTGTTCCTTCTATGAAGGATTTCAACCTCATGTTTTCATGGCTACAAATACCCTGAGCCTTATATCTAATTTTATGTCTCATTAATTCCCTTGAGCTCCAGTCAGACAGATCTACGAAGATGTTTGCAATTGAGTCTTCCACAACCATTGAATATAGCCTGTTTGAAATGTTTTTTTTTTTTTTTTTTTTTTTTTTTAATGATGGTAGAAACTTGAGGATTTCTAATCTTTATCTTTTTCTTGGTGTGTCCACTGCCTGTCCCTTAGTTGGGTCTTGGTAATTTATCTCTGGAGTCCCAAGGTGGTTGATAATTGCCTTCCAGGTGCTCTCTGTTTGTAACTCTTAACAGTGTATTTCTCAGATAGAGCTGACTTGGGTCTGTCTCTCCCTTAAAATCATTTGGAAAAGATGCTTTGGGGCTAAAATATGAAACTTTTTACCAGAGTAATTTATGACGTGACCATCCTGTGTAATTTTTCATTCTCATATGTTTGTATCCATGATTTCTCATCCTTCTTTTCCTTTGATGTTTAACATTGTATGTATTTTGCATATAGTAAAATTGAACCCTTTTTGGTATAGAGTTCTGTGAATTTTTACAAATATGTGCAGTCCTAACCACTATACCTAGTGTACAAAATATTCCATCCCTCTGTCCCTTGGTAGATGGTTCATTCCAATCTCTAACCTGGCAACCACTGATGTGTTTTATCCCTATAACTTTGCTTTTTTTAGAATGGCATATACATGAAATCATAATATGTAGTCTCATAATTCTGCCAGAATCTGCTCTACATAATCCAAAATGAATTAAAGATTCATCCTTGTGAATCAATATTTTAGAGAATAGACTCATTTCTATTGCTGCAGGTATGAATGATCAAACCAATATGCTGGCCCACTCCCCAAATGAAAGGTAGGTTTCCACAATTACAAATATAATCATTAGCAACATCTATAAGTGCATTTTCTTTTGTAAATGTAAGTTTTCATTTCATTTGGGTATATGTGAAGGAACAAGACTGCCAAATTGTAGGTAAAAGTATTTTTAACTCTGAAAGGAACTGTGAGATCATTTTTGCAAAGCAGCTAGAGTGATTTGCCTTTGTGCCCACAGTGTGTGACTGTTCTTCTTGATCTGCCTCTTTGTTGTGTTGTCAGGGATTTTCCTTTTTTATTTCTATTTTTTCAGCTCTTTAAAAATTATTTTGGTGAAGTACACAAACTTCTGTGATATTTTTATGCACAATACCATTATTACTTTGTCCTTATTCTTCCTGCTCTCATGTTGTTTTTTCTGTTGTTCTTTTCTTTTTTTTTTTAATTGTTGTAATGATGTCTGGGTTTTCCAAATGGCTTGTTATAATTCTCATCTTCCCTTCATCTATAAGGTATTTTTTTCTCTCCCTGATTGCACATGTGGGCTTACGTTTCTGGTTCTTTGTACATGGTTGCCCTTTCCTTTTCCCCCAGAGTTAGCTTCAGGACCTCAATTCCTCTGTCTCAGTCAAACTAATCAGTTTTTAAGTCCTAGATATGGGGTATATTTCTGTCACTGCCTCTTCGCCAATATAGCATGTCTCCTTTACATTTTGATCAGGCATGTACCCTTGTAATTGGTGCATATACCCTTGTAATTGTCTGCAAATTACTGACTTTAAGGTAGGGAATATTCCAAACTAGTATTCAAGTGAGTGAAGAAATGAATGGTTTTCTGTCTCTACTTCTGCCACTTCTAAAATGGCACATAAACAGAATTATATTACCTTCTAAGTAGCCTCTTAGGTGTGGCATTTTCAACCAAGCATAATGCATTTTAGATGAAAGCTTGCAGCATCAAACAGGAGAACTGATCCCTTTTTTGGTGATGGCATATGTGCGCAAACTAATTATCTTACCACTCTGCAGTTTTCATGGAGAGATGTGTGCCCATCTGTTTATTTCACTTTAAATAGACTTTTCTTTAGATAATGTTTATTTAAGAATGGGACAGGTAAACTTTGGTTTCAGGATCCTAATTTCCACATGAAATGAAAAAAGTTTAGTGTGTTTACCTCTTTGGACAGTAAAAAAGAGCAGGAGGATCTTGTGTTAAAAGTGTTGCATGTAAAAATGTTGCCCTTATTCTGCCCTGTGTATGCTCTAGGTCTGTTGAGGAAAATTAGGAACATGACTAATGGTGGCTATTTTTTTTCTGTGTAGAAAATAAGGCTTAAAGGGAATTTGTTTTACTACATGAAAGAATGTTTAATTTTCTAAGTTACTTTTTCTTTTAAACTGAGCATAATTTTTATGTATATTCATAAAAGAGCATAATTTGTAAGGACTAGTTAGATGTTGTTTTTTTTTAGTTTAAAAATAAGTTGTACACATTTCTTTACAAAATACTAAGTTGTATTCTGTAATGACTATATTTTTAGGAGATAAATTAAGGTGTAGGTCTTTGTGTTTTTATGATTGATCAGTGACTGGTGAGAAATTTCTGAACATGACTTTATCTTATGAATGTAATTTCAGCTCACTTATTTCACTTAAGTTTTCAGTTATGCATGCTAAGAGATACAGAGGTAGTACAGAAAATGTTAATTGAAAATGTGAGAGATAATAACATTTTTTTTGAAAAATTTTAGTTATAATTTATGCATATGATGTTTTTAACTCTCCAAAGAAAATATTGATACCACTGTTTGACAGTGGTTATGGAAAGATTTGCCAGTTTTTCTGTTTGTATTCTATTCCACAATTTTTCTGTTGGCTGGTACTAATATCCCCTCAAAGTGTTCCTTTTATGATTATTGACTTTAAAACCTTTTTTTTTCTTTTTGATGGTTTTTTAAAGTCAGGGTTTCTCTGTGTATCCTTTGAACTCACTCTGCAGACCAGGTCGGCCTCAAACTCAAAGATGCTTTATTCCCAGCCTCATATGCTGGGAATAAAGCATGTGCTTGGCTTTAAAGACCATTTTTTTAATGAAGAGTAGAAAATAAAATTTCTAGCTAGCTTTGGCAAGATTAGAAAAGAAGGAAGGACTGGAGAGATGTCTCAGCAGTTAAGAGTGTATACTGTCCTTGTAGAGGACCCTACTGCAATCCCATCACCCATGTCAGACATCTCACAACTGCCTTGTAACTCCAAGTCCATGGGTTTCAGCACCCTCTTCTGGCCTTCTCAGACATTGACTCAAGTGCACAAACTCACTTTCAAGCATCCATATACACTGATTTCAGTAACAAAATTGGAAGGGCACCTTCAAGTTTCAGTTGGTTGTCATCAACAAATGAATGCTCACAGAGGTTCATATGAGTAAAGATAGTAATATAGCTAAGTAGCATGTTTATCAACTTAATGTGTTTGATGGATACATTGTAGGGTTAGATGTTTGTTGAGTCTAAGCAGCATTACATTTTTCATGGTTGTCTTATCTGCACTTCCCAGTGGGCTTTCTAACAGGCAGTAGAAACTCTGGAAACCTATCCAGGTTAGTATTCAAAAAGTGGAGTGGGTTAGGACAGAGAGAATTCATTAAGGAAAAAAAATTAACTCTAAATTAAAACAGTCTTTATTGAATGAATATTGAGATCATACGTGGGGGAACTGAAGAGTAGTTCTGGCTCAAGGAAGCACATGTATCAACAGAATAGAATATGCTAGTCCTTTAAGAGTAGTAAGAATTTGAGACACTTTGTTGGAAAAAATACTCCAGAAGATGGGAAATGACTAAGGCATTGTCAGGTAGAGAATGAACCCCCGTGCTCTTTGACAGAGGCATTATGGCTTAGTGTTACTGGGGATTGAAATGGAAACTGCCAGAAATAAGAATGGACTTAGATCTGGGAGAACCTTGATGGTAGTTGTAAACTCTATAGGCAACAAACAGAAAACTCTTATTATTTTTAATAAGAAAGTGAGAGGCCATCCATACTCAGCAATTCCAGCTGGTGATAGGGAAAGAGTAGCATGTGTGTGTATTGGCATTGTACAAGCAACTAGAAGAGTGTGGCCTAGGAGCAGATTGTGATAGAGATGAAAAGGAAGAGTGTTCGTGTGCTGATGACCTGTTATTCGTGTGCTGATGACCTGTTATGCATCACAAAGTAGGGAAGAATTAAGGCTTGATAAGGATGAACACAAGGTTGTAGACTTTGCTGAAATAGGATCTCTACTGTTTGGAAACTTATAGGAAAGAGAAGAGATAGACATGTAATACATAATCTAGTATAAAATAGTAGTAATACAGATGAACAAACTGAAGTACAAAGAAGAGGTGGTGACCATCTGTTGGAAGGCTGTGGTGATCAGGGCAGGATAGTTAACATTTAACAGTGCAGAATAGGAAACAGGTAAACATTGGGCTCTGACTGCCCTGTCCTTCAGCCTCCTTCACACACAGCTATAGACAAGGTACTCATGAATTTGAACTGTGTGTGGTCGTGATACCTTTGCCTTGAAGAGAGGTAGAGACTGAAGGAGTTCAAGGCTAGACTTCCTCTACATAGTGTCACTGCCAGCTAGCCAGAATACTATTGTAAGACTCTGCCTCAAAAAATAGTAAAACCAGCCCTTGGTTTCATTGATTCTTTAAATTGTTTTATTTGTTTCTAATTGATTGATTTCAGCCCTGAGTTTGATTATTTCCAGCTGTCTACTCCTTTTTGGTGTGTCTGCTTCTTCTTTTTCTAGGGTTTTTAAGTGGGCTATTAAGTTGCTTGAATGAGCTGTCTCGAATTTCTTCTTGAAGGCACTTAGTGCTATGAACTTTCCTCTTAGCACTGCTTTCATTGTGTCCCACAAGTTTGGGTATGTTGTGTCTTCATTTTCATTGAGTTCTAGGAAGACTTTAATTTCTTTATTTCTTCCCTGACCCAGCTGTCATTTAGTAACAAGTTGTTCAGTTTCCATGTGTGTGTAGGCTTTTTGCTATTTCTGCTGTTGAAGTCCAACTTTATTCCATGGTGATCAGACAAGATACAAGGGATTATTTCAATCTTCTTATGTCTGTTGAGGCTTGCTTTGTGACCAACCATATGGTCTATTTTGGAGAAGGTTCCATGAGGTGCTGAGAAAAAGGTAAATTCTTTTGTGTTTGGGTGTAAGGTTCTGTAAATGTCTGTGAGGTCCATTTGATTCATGACCTCTGTCAGAGATATTGTTTCTTTGTTTAATTTCCATTGTGTTGACCTGTCCTTTGTTGAGAGTGGGGTGTTGAAGTCTCCTACTATCAATTTGTGAGGATCTATATGTGGTTTAAATTTTATCAATGTTTCTTTTAGAAATGTGGTTGCTCTTGTGTTTGGGGCATAGATGTTCAGGATTGTGATGTCTTCCTGGTGGAGTTTTCCCTTGACGAGTATGAAGTGTCCTTCCCCATCTCTTTTTATTAATTTTGGTTGAAAGTCTATTTTATCAGATATTAGAATGGCTACTCCTGCTTGTTTCTTGGGTCCGTTTGCTTGGAAAGTCGTCTTCCAACCTTTTACCCTCAGGTAATATCTATCTTTGTGCCTTAGGTGTGTTTCTTGTATGCAATAGATTGCTGGGGTATGTTTACATATCCATTCTGTTAATCTGTGTCTTTTTACTGGAGAGTTGAGTCCATTGATGTTGAGAGAGATTAATGACCAGTGGCTGTTAGATCCTTTGATTTTGATGTTGGCTGTGGTCATCAGGTTGTGTGCTGGGTTGCTTTTTGTTTTACTGTAGTAAGGTTAATTATTTCCTGTGTTTTCTTGACAGAAGCTCATTTTCTTGGATTGTATTTTCCCTTCCAGTGTCTTCTGTAATGCTGGATTTGTGTGTAGGTATTGTTGAAATTTGTTTTTGTCATTGAATATCTTGTTTTCTCTGTCTATGAGGACTGAGAGTTTTGCAGGGTATAGTAGCCTGGGCTGACATCTGTGTTCTCTTAGGGTCTGCATGATATCTGTCCAGACCCTTCTGGCTTTCATAGTCTCTGTTGAAAAGTCAGGTGTGATTCTAATGGGTTTGCCATTATATGTTACTTGGCCTTTTACCCTTGCAGCTTTTAGTATTTTTTCTTTGTTCTGTATACTTACTAATATGATTATTATGTGGTGGGAGGATTTTCTTTTCTGGTCAAATTTGTTGGGTGTTCTGTAGGCCTCATGTATTCTTATTGGCTTCTCCATTAACTTGGGGAAATTTTCTTCAATGATTTTGTTGAAAATATTTTCTGGGCCTTGGAGAAGGGAGTCTTCTTTTTCCTCTATACCTATTATTCTTAGGTTTTGTCTTTTCATATTGTCTTGGATTTCTTGGATGGTCTGTTTCAGGAATTTTTTTGGATTTAACATTTTCTTTGACAGGTACATTGATTTCTTCCATTGTATCTTCTACACCTGAGATTCTTTCTTCCATCTCTTGTAATCTGTTGGTTATGCTTACCTCTGTAGTGCCTGTTTTCTTCCCTAAATTCTTCCTCTCCATTATTTCTTCCATTTGTGTTTTCTTTAATTTTTCCAGTTCTATCTTCAGGTCTTGATTTGTTTTGTTTACTTCCTTCACCTGTCTGATTGTATTTTCCTCTTTTTCTTTTATTTCCTTCAACTCTGTTCCTATTACTTCTTTCAGTGATTTAATTATTTCTTCTCTGAAGGCCGCAAACTGTTTGGGTGCTTCCTCCCGTATTTCTTCACGGATGGCCATAATCTCCTTGTCTTTAACTTCCTCCATTTCTTTACAGATAGCCATGATCTGTTTGTTTTTATCTTCCTCTATGTCTTTACATATTTTATTTGTTTCCTCTATTATCCTCTTCATTAGCATAGATGTAAGGTCATCTTCTTGATTTTCTATTGTGCTGCGTTGTCCAGGGCTGTTTGCTCCTGGATGGCTGGGTTCTGCAGATGCCATATTCCTCTGTCTTTTGCTGGTTGAGCTTTTATGCTGACCTCTACCCATTGAGCTGTTTTAGGTTTTGGCTGTTAGTTTCTGTGCTTCCTGGAGTCCTGAGGTAGGGAGAATCCTCTTGGCCGGAAGATGATTTTTCCTGAAGGTGTCCTCCTCTGCTTTTTTGGTTATGGGCACTGTATGGCCAGTGTTTCTTGGAATTGCCACTGCTCAACTCAGGTGTTTAGCCCTGAGTAGTAGCCACAAATGACATAAAGTACCTTGGTGTAACCCTAACCAAGCAAGTCAAAGACTTGTATGAAAAAAAATTCAAGTCTCTGAAGAAAGAATTAGAAGAAGATATGAGAAGATGGAAAGATCTCCCATGTTCATGGCTTGGCAGGATTAACATAGTAAAAATGGCCATCTTACCAAAAGCAATCTACAGATTTAATGCAATTCCCATCAAATTGCCAACACAATTCTTTACAGACCTGGAAAAAAAGAATTCTCAACTTCATATGGAATAACAAGAAACCCAGAATTGCTAAAACAATCCTCTACAATAAAAGATCTTCTGGAGGTATCTCCATTCCTGATCTCAAGCTGTACTATAGAGCAACAGGTATAAAAACTACATGGTTCTGGCATAGAAACAGAATGGTGGATCAATGGAACTGAACAGAAGACGCAGAAATAAACCCACACACTTATGGACACCTGATTTTTGACAAAGATGCCAAAACCATACAATGGAAAAAAGATAGCATCTTTAACCAATGGTGCTGGTCCAACTGGATGTCTACATGTAGAAAAATGAAAATAGATCCATACTTATCACCCTGCACAAAACTGAAGTCCAAGTGGATCAAAGACCTCAACATATAAGCAGACACATTAAATTGGCTAGAAAAAAAAAAGTGGGGAATACCCTAGAACTCATTGGTACAGGAGAAAACTTCCTGAACAGAACACCAATAGCACAGGCTCTAAGAGCAACAATCAATAAATGGGACCTCATGAAACTGAAAAGCTTCTGTAAAGTAAAGGACACAGTCATCAAAACAAAGCGACTGCCTACAGATTGGGAAAGATTCATCACCAACCCTTTATCTGACAGAGGACTCATATCGAGTATATATAAAGAACTAAAAAAGCTGAAAAGCAGCAAACCAAGTAATCCACATAAAATATGGGGAACAGAGCTAAACAGAGAATTCTCTGTAGAGGAATATCAAATGGCAGAGAAGCACTTAAAGAAATGCTCAACCTCATTAGGCATTAGGGAAATGCAAATCAAAACAACCCTGAGATTTGACTTTACACCCATGAGAACGGCCAAGATCAAAAACTCAAGTGACAACACATGCTGGAGAGGTTCTGGAGAAAGGGGAACCCTTCTCCACTGCTGGTGGGAGTGTAAACTTGTACAACCACTCTGGAAATCAATCTGGCGCTTTCTGAGACAACTACTTTCTCAGAGAAATAGCGTTTCCTCAAGATCCAGCCATACCACTCCTAGGCATATACCCAAAAGAGGCTCAAGTACACAAAAAGGACATTTGCTCAACCATGTTTGTAGCGGCTTTATTCGAAATAGCCAGAAGCTGGAAATAGCCCAGATGCCCCTCAACTGAAGAATGGATGCAGAAACTGTGGTACATCTATACAATGGAATATTACTCAGCAATGAAAAATAAGGAAATCATGAAATTTGCAGGTAAATGGTGGGACCTGAAAAGGATCATCCTGAGTGAGTTGTCCCAGAAGCAAAAAGACACACACGGTATATACTCACTCATATAAACATACAACATAGAATAAATCCACTAAAATCTTTACATCTAAACATACTAAGCAAAAGAGAGGACCCTGACTAAAATGTTCAATCCCCATCCTGAAAGGCAAAGAGGATGGACATCAGAAGAAAAAGAAAACAGGAAACAACCTAGGAACCTGCTACAGGGGGCCTCTGAAAGCCAGAAGAAAACAGGAAACTACCTCGGAACCTGCCACAGAGGGCCTCTGAAAGCCTCTGCCATGCAGACTGTGAAAACAGATGCTGAGCCTGATGGCCAAATGAAGGGCAGAGTGAATGGAATTTTATATAAGAAGTGGGAAATATTAAGAGCTGGAATGGACAGGAACTCCACAAGGAGAGCAACAGAACAAGAAAATTTGAACACAGCGAACTTCCCAGAGACTCATACTCCAACCAAGGACTATTCATGGAGATAACCTAGAACCCTGACAATGCATCCACTTCTGATGAGAACTGATAGACTAAGATCAGAAAGAAGGAGAGGAGGACCTCCCCAATCAGTGGACATGGGGAGGGGCATGCATGCAGATAGGTGGAGGAGGGTGGGGATGGGAGGGGAGGAGGGAGGGGAAAAAAAGTAAAACCATGTATTTGTTGTTTCAACAGTTTACATATACTTGGTGCTTGTCTGCACTCAGTTGGCAAGGTAAGAAGGCTGGCTTATGTGCTTGATACAGAATGAAATTTCAGTAAACTGGAAGAACAGACTCAGTTGAGTTTACTGGTGAAGGAATGGATTGTTTGAGTTCGGGCTGTGCAAGGAAGGAATAAGATCTATAAGATGAAAGACTCAGGCCAAATGAGAGATTTGTGTATTGTTATTTTTAGTAAGACTTAAGAAGAGGTGTGTGTGGGGAGGTTTGAAGTGGATTTGCTAAAGTTGTGAAAGGTAAATGACATGATGAAAGATGACTGAAGAGAAGGAAAACTTCTTGGGAGTGTTTGTGTGTGTGAACTATGTATCTGGTGTGTACAAAAATACAAAATGTCCTTGGCAAATACATTACCTGAGCCCACATGGACAAGAGTAAACTTTTCTTCAGTCCACTGCTAGAACTGTGAGGACTACAGAAATTGAATGAGTAAATTATAGGCTACAGGCTTTGGGTACTTCCTAGTCTGTTTTTAAGAAAGATTTTTTTTTATTGCATTTATGAACTCACAGGGACTGTTACAGTATGCACAAAACCTGCAAAAGTTATTGCTTGACAAAATTCAAGCCCAGAGAAGTAGATGTGGACACACCATCCAACTCCTAACCAAGAAAATGTTTGCAATTGATGCCTCCTGGGAAATGGGGAAAATCAGTTTTCATCAGTAGAGTGACAGTCAGTTTATATCAGTCACACTCCAAGGCAGGTTGCATCCTCAAGAGTAGTTGGGTAACATGAAAAGTACTCTGTGGTGTTTTGTTTTATTTTAAGAGATGCCCCGGCCAGCAGGGGTTCAATAGGTCCTAATGAAGGGTGAAATGAATGGGGTGGGAACAAGAGACTCGAAGAATGGGGACCATGACAGTTTGTCTGATCAAGGCCTCGTTTATTTGAAAGTTTTAAACAGTTTTATAGGGTGAAGGATAGTTTATTACTGCAGAAGATAGCAAAGTGGTTTATGGTTCAAGATTCATAAACTGCACCTGCAAGATACCGTAAAAATGTTTCTTTAAGATATCTCAAAGATGCTCCAAGCCTAACGAGCAGATGTTCTCACATAAATCTATCACCCTTGACCTTAGGTCATAGTGCAGCTGTTGGTAACTTTCCACTAATTGGCTTTGACTCCACTAAATGGCTTTGGCTTCACTAGTTGGCTTTGGCTCCTGGCAAAGAGAGAGAATGGGTACAGGAAAGGATCTGGGATGAGTTTGGGGAGGGAAATATATATGATCAAGTATGAAATTATTTTAAAATAATAAAATTATTTTTGTTGAATTTAGTCTGTGGCGTGTGTGCATGCACGTGCATTTGTGCCATGTCCTGTGTGTGGAGGAAGTCCTAGCACTTGAGGGAGTTTGTTCTTTCCATCACATGGGTCCTAGAGATCGAACATATATGGTCAGTATTGTGGCCAGTGCTTTGGTAGTCCACATTTTTAATTGGCCATCCAGCCCTTTTCACTGTGATACCTTTATCTTTTAAAATATTGCATGTATTTATAGTAATATATGCGTGTATGTCTATGTGGGCATACATCTACCACTTGATATGTGTAGAGACAAAAAGACAGCCTACAGGGGTAGACTCTCTTCTTTTACAATGTGGGACCTAGTGGTTGAGCTCAGTCATGAGGCCTAGTAACAAGAACCTTTAACCACTCACTAGCTTGTTGGTATAATGTTCTTTTGGAATGTATACACCTTACCCTTGTTCATTCAAAAGCTGATTTGTCTCCCCGACTCTCTGGTTTCAGTCAGGACATTGCATTATAATACTTATTCTAAGCATCACTTGTCTCAACTGTGTTTAAACATGTCAAAATAAGACAACCAGCCACAATGTTGAGCAATGCAAAGGAAGCAGGAAGAGAAGGAGGGAGAAACCAGTGGACAGGAATGTGTGGGAGTCAGAGGAGGAGAGCAGGGCAGGGGGCTAGCTGGGAGAGAGGTCTTGGACTGATGTGGAGAGATGGACCAGACCTAAGATATCATTAAAAGCAAGTATAATGTGGGAAACCTGAATGATACAAACTATGTGGGCTTGGAGGTTTAGGACTGAACAACTATTGCCCAGAATTATGATCTAGGTTAATTAAATAAATCCCAGTTTTGCGTGGTTATTTAGGTATATAGCTGTTTAAGATCAACAACAGCATTACTAAAAGTATATCAATAGTAAATAATAATCACCACATACAACACTAGCTCTGTTTTTATTTTTCCCCTTAGGGCCAGGTGTGGTGGTGCACACTTTTAATCCTAGCACTTGGAAGGCAGATACAGGCAGATCTCTGTGAGTTCAAGGCCATCCTGGTCCACATAGCCAGTTCTAGGCCAGCTAGGGCTACCTAATGAAACCCTATTAAAGACAAACAAACTCCACAAACTAAAACTGAAATAATTTTAATTAACACACCAAATATTTTCCATTACCATTATCCATTTTCATACATACTTAGTTTTGATTGTTGTCCCTCCATCACAGCTTTCTGCCCCCGCCCCCATACCCTTCCATACCCAGTAATCCCCCTTTTACTTTTGTAGCTTACATGCACTACTAAACTTGATCTTCTATTAAGTTTCTTCTTATGTCTCTCATTGGTCCCTTTCTGGCTTACATATTACCCCCACATAAGTGCATTATAAAAATCAAAAGATAGGGTTTGCATATGAAAGAGAGCAAGTGCTGTTTGTCTTTCTGAGCAAGAATTATCTTATTTAATGTAATTTTTCATTTCCATTCATTTTGCTTGTTTAAATCAAATTCCATTGTGTATTTGTACCATATTTTTAAAAATGTCTGTTCATCCCTGGAGGGATATTTAGCATGATTCTTCTTAATGGCTTTTGTGAATGTAGCAGCAATAAGCATGCACTGCTGCAGATAGGGTCACCTGGACAATACAGGATCACCTAGACATGACAGGTAGAGCAAGACATGACAAGCTCAGCTGGAGACAGCCTCAATAGAGACTAACTCAGCAGGACATAAAGGTAAGCTGGAGACAGGCTCAAATGGACATGACAGGCACAGCTGGACATGACAGTCTCAGTGGGACATGAGAAGGTCAGCTGGACATACCAGGCTCAGCTGCACCTGACAGGTTCCACTGGACAAGACAGTGGACAGTGGACAGTGCTCAGTTGGTCATGCAGGCTCAAATGTACATGACAGGCCCAGCTACAGACTAGCTCAGCTTGAGACTGGCTCAGCTGGAGATAGGCTCAATTGGTCATGACAGGCTCTTCTACAGATGGGCTCACCTAGACATGACAGGCTCAGCTGGACATGACAGGCTCAGTGGGATATGACAAGCTCAGCTGGAGATAGCCTTAATGTGATAAACCCAGCTGGACAAGGCAGACTCAGCAGGACATAAGATCAACTGGGCATGACAGGCTCTGCTGGATGTGAAAAGCTAAGCTGAAGACAGGCTCAGCTGTACCTGACAGGCTCCACTGGACAAGACAGGCTAAGTTGGACATGCAGGCTCAAATGTACATGACAGGCTTAGCTAGAGACAGGTTCAGCTTGAGACTGACTCAGCTGAAGACAGTCTCACCTGGACATGACAGGCTCAGAGGGACCTGACAAACTTAGCTGGAGACAGCCTCCATGGTGACAGACTCAGCTGGAGGTGACAGGCTCAGGTGGACATGGCAAGCACACTGGACATGAGAGTCTCAGGAGTAGTGAGGATCTACTGGACATGACAGGCTCTGCTGGATGTAAAAAGGTCAGCTAGAGATATGACAGGCTCAGCTGGAAATGACAGTCTCAGTTGGACATGCCAATCTCAGCCAGACATTTTATGCTCAGCAGGAGATAGGCTCAGCTCTACAGGACAGGAGGCAAAGCTTGACATGAGAGCTCACCTGGAAAGTTCAGGCTCACGATGTACAATTGAGTAATCAAAATGGCATGATAATATCACAATCAAACTGTTAGGATGTCACAACCATATTGTGACATCACAATGCTATTATTGTGAAATCACAAGGCAATTATGATATCACAATTGTTCTACCAGTACGTCAAAATCTTATGTGACATCACAATGGTACTAAGGTCACATAGATAGAGAATTATGATATCACATTTGAATTATGACATCACAATGGTAGTATTGTGACATAAAAATTGTAAAATGACATCACAATAATACTACTCTGTAGTCACAATGGCATTATATCATCACAGTGGTACTATTAAGAAATCACAAAGACATTGTGACACCATAATGCTTAGATTATGACATCGCACCAGGATTATTACATCATAATGGTACTAGTAGGACATCACAAATGTATTGTGACATCACAATGGTTCAATTCTTACATCACTCTAGAATTATGACATTATAATTCAATTGTGACATTACAATGGTAGTCTCATGACATCACAATGGTACCATTCTCGAGTCACAATGGTGTTCTGATATGAGAAAGGTACTAGTGGGATATCACAAAGATATTGTGACGTCACCATGTTATTATGACAGAGCAAGTGTTTTATGACATCTCAATGGTACTAGAAGGATATCACAATCGTATTGTGACATCACAATTGTTCGCTTGTGACATGACCAGAGAATTATGACATTACAATGGAATTGTAACATCACAATGCTACTATGGTGACATCAGAAGTGAATTATGACATCACAACTGTACTAGTAGGATATTGCAATAATATTGTGACATCACAACGTTACTAGTAAGACATCACATTCATATTATAACATCATAATGGTTGGAATGCGACATCAGTAGAGAATTAGGACATTATAATTGAATTGTGGAATCACAATGGTACAATTGTGATGTCACATAAGAAAGCACAATTGTACTATTCTCTAGTCAGAATAGGATTATGGCATCACAACGGTACACTTTTCTAGTCATAATGGCATTATAACATCACAATGGCACAATCAGGATATCACACAGGTATTGGGACATCACAATGCTATTATTGGGAAATCACAAGTATATTATGAAATGGCAATCATACAAGTAGGACATCACGATCAATTGTGACAGCACGATTTTGTGTTTGTGACAATACTAGAGAATTCTGATATTACCATTGACTTGAGACATCACAATGGTACTATTAGTACATCACAATGCTACTATTGTGACATCGGAAGGGTGTTATGACATAACAATGGTACTAGCATAACATCACAATCCAATCGTGACATGAAAATCTTTATAGTGAATAAAGATTTTATAATGAATAATTTTATAGTGAATTTGACTTCACTATAGAATTATGACATTATATTTTAATTATGACATCAAAATGGTAGTATTGTGATATCACAAATGTACTATGACCTGACAATGGTACTATGCTCTAAACACAATGGCATTATGACTTCACAATGACTTCACATTGGTACAATTCGGACATCACAAGACATTGTGATTTCACAAAGCTACTATTGTGACATCGCGATTGTATTATGACATCACAATGATACTAGTCGGACATCACAATCATTTTGTGACATCATAATTGTTCCATTGTGACTTCACTAGAGAATTGTGACAGTACAATTTGATGGTCTCATCAGAATGGTACTATTGTGACTTCCAAACAATATTATGATATCACAATAGAACTCTTCTCTCGTTACAATGACATTATGACATCACAATCGTCCTATTAAGATATCACAAAGACATTGTTCCCTCGCAATTCTACTATTGTGACATCGCAAGGGAATTATGACATAACAATGGTACTAGTAGGACATCACAATCATATTGAGACATCACAATGGCATGATTGTGACATCACTAGAGAATTATGACATTTGATTGAATTGAGACATCACAAAGATACTATTGTGATGTCACAATTGTACTACGGCATCACAATGGAATTATTCTGTACTGACAATTGCATTATGACAACACAATGGTACTATTAAGATATAACAAAGTTATTGTGACATCACGATGCTACTATTTTGACATCACAAGGGTATTATGACATCACAAGGGTATTATGACATCACAATGGTACTAGTAGAACATTAATTTCGTATTGTGACATCATAATGGTAGGATTGTGACATCCCTAGAGAATTATGACATTACAATCTTATTGAGACATCCCAATGGTACAACTATGACATCAAAATTGGACTATGACATAACAATTGTACTATTCTGTAGTCACAATACTATTTTGACATCACAATGTTACTATTCATATAAAACAAAGACACTGTGCCATCGCAAGTGTATTATGACATAACAATGATACTAGTAGTACATCACAATTGCATTGTGACATCATAATGGTTTGTTTGTGACCAAAATAGGGAGTTATGACATTATACTTGACTGGTGACATCACAATGGTATTATTGTGACATCACAATTGTACTATGACATCAGAATGGTAATATTCTCTAGTCACAATGCCATTATGACAATACAACGGTACCATTATAATATCACAAATGCATTGTGACATCAGAATGCTACTATTGTGACATAGTAAGGGTTATATGACATCACAAGGGTACTAGTAGGACAGCGCAAAGATATTGTTACTTCGCTTTCCTACAACAATAGAGAACTATGACATGATAATAGACTGGTGACATCACAATGGTATTATTGTGACAAAAAATTGTACTATACCTTCACAATGATAATATTCTCTAATCATTTTTGTATATGACATCACAATGGTACTATTCTGTTATCAGAAACACATTGTGACAACACAATGCTACTATTGTGATATCGCAAGGGTATTATGACATCACAATGGTTCTAGTAGGACATCACAGTCACATTGTGACATCTCACTGGTTTTATTGTGACATTGCTAGAAAATTATGAACTTACAATTGAATGGTTACATCACAATAGGTCTGTTGTGACATCACAATTGTATTATGATATCACAACGTACAATGGTCTAGTCATAATGGCATTATGATATAACAATGATACTATTAGGATGTGACAATCATATTGTGACATCACAATGCTACTATTGTGATATCACAAGGGAATTATGATATCACAATTGTTCTACCAGTACGCCAAAATCTTATGTAACATCACAATGGTACTAAGGTCATATCGATAGAGAATTATGATATGACATCACAATGGTAGTATTGTGACATAAAAATTGTACAATGACATCACAATGGTACTGCTCTGTAGTCATAATGGTATTATAACATTACAGTGGTACTATTAGGATATCACAAAGACATTGTGACACCACACTGCTACTATTGTGACATCGCAACAGGATTATTACATCATAATTGTACTAGTAGGACATCACAAACTTATTGTGACATCACATCACAATGGTTCGATTCTTATATCACTCTAGAAATATTACATTACAATTGAATTGTGACATTACAATGGTAGTCTTGTGACATCACAATTGTATTATGACATCACAATGGTACCATTCCCTAGTCACAATGGCATTCTGATATGAGAAATGTACTAGTGGGATATCACAAAGATATTGTGACATGACCATGCTACTATTATGACATAGCAAGGGTATTATGACATCTCAAAATTACTAGTAGAATATCACAATCATATTGTGACATCACAATTGTTCACTTGTGACATGACCAGAGAATTATGACATTACAATGGAATTAGGACATCACAATGCTACTATTGTGACATCAGAAATGAATTATGACATCACAACTGTACTCTTAAGACATCACAATAATATTGTGACATCACAACATTACTAGTGATACATCATATTCATATTGTGACATCACAATGGTTCTAGGAGGACATCAGTATTGATTTAAGATATTACAATTGAATTGTGACAGCACAATGGTATTATTCTCTAATCAGAGTAGGATTATGACATCACAATGGTACTATTTTCTAGTCATAATGGCATTATGACATCACAATGGCACTATCAGGATATCACACAGGTATTGGAACATCACAATGCTATTATTGGGATATCACAAGTGTATTATGACATGACAATGGTACAAGTAGGACATCACGATCAATTGTGACAGCACAATTTTGTGTTTGTGACAATACTAGAGAATTATGACATTACCATTGACTTGAGACATCACAATAGTATTAGGATATCACAATACTATTAGGATATCACAATGCTACTATTGTGACATCTGAAGGGTGTTATGACATAACAATGGTGCTAGTATGATATCACAATCCCATTGTGACATGAAAATCTTTCGAATTTGATTTCACTAGAGAATTATGATATTACATTTTAATTGTGACATCACAATGGTAGTATTCTGATATCACAAATGTACTATGACCTGACAATGGTACTATGCTCTAAACACAATGGTATTATGACTTCACAATGGTACAATTCGGACATCACAAAGACATTGTGACTTCACAAAGCTACTATTTTGACATCACGAGGGTATTATGACATCACAATGATACTAGTAGGACATCACAATCATTTTTTGACATCACAATTGTACTATGACATCACAATGGTACCAGTGGCATTCTGATATGAGAAAGGTACTAGTGGGATATCACAAAGATATTGTGACATCACCATGCTACTATTATGACATAGCAAGGGAGAGGGAGGAAGCGGGAGGGAGGGAAAGAGATATAGAGAGACAAACTGTATGAAGGAGTGTGAGGGATAGGTAAGAAGAAAGAGAGAGAGAGGCACAAAGAGAAAGAAATAGAAGGAGAGAGCTAGAGAAATGGAGAGAGGGAGGGAGAAGAGAGAGTGTGGGAGAAAGAATTGGATTGAGAGGGAGAGTGAGGGAGTGGGGAATAGAAGAAGAGAGAAAGGAGGAAAGATTGGGAGGGAGAGAGAGAAAGAGTGGGAATGAGGGAGAGAGAGTGGCTGAGATAGAGGGAGAGAGGGATCAAGGGGTCCAGAGAGAGGGAGGGAACAGCAGGTAGACAATGAGAGGGGATGAGATCGAGAGACAAGAGAGGAGAGAGGAAGAGAGAGGGAGAGTGGGAGAGATGAGATGGAGAGAGAAAGGGAGAGAGGGAGCTAGAGAGAGGGAGAAATCAGGAGAGAGGGAAAGAGATATAGAGAGAGGGAATGTATGAGGGAGATAAGAAGAGAGAGAGGAACAAAGAGGGAGAGACAGAAGGAGAAAGGGAGAGAAATGGAGAGAGAGGGAGAAGAGAGTATGGGAAAAAGAAATGGGTTGAGAGGGAGAGTGAAGGAGAGAGGAAGAGAGAGGGAGATAGAGGCAGAAGGAGGAACAGAGAGGGAGAGACACAGGAAGAGGTGGACAAAGGAAGAGAAGGATAGAGAGAGAGAGGGAGGGAAGGATGGAAGAGGAGAGAGTGGAACGGAGAGTCACAGGGAGTGAGACAGGGGAGAGGCAGTGGCAGAGAGACACACTTAGAGAGGGAGAGAAAGGGAGAGAGAGAGAGAAGTATAGAGAGAAAGAGAGAGGAATAGGGAAGGAGAAGGTTAAAGAGAGAGAGAGAAAGAGAGGAGGAGAGAGGAATAGAGATGTGGGGAGAGGTAGAGAGAGGGAGAGATAGTCAAAGGGGGAGACAGGGGAGAGGAGTAGCAGAGATACACCCTGAGAGAGGGTGAGAGAGGGAAAGGGAGAGAGAGAGGAAAGAGGAATAGGGAGGGAGAAGGTTAAAGAGAGAGAGAGAGAGGAGGAGAGAGGAAGAGACAGATGGAGAAAGGAAGAGAGGGAGGGGGAGCTAGTCATAGGGAGAGTGGCACAGGGAGAGTGGGAGAAAGACACACTGAGACTGAGGGAGGAAAAGAGAGAGAGAGGGAGACAGGAAGAGAGCAGAAGACAGATGGAGAGAGAGGGAGAAAGAGGGTGAGACAGAGGAAGAGAGAGGGAGAGTGTGACAGAGAGGGAAGGAGAGAGAAGCATAGGGAGGGAGAGGGAGAGTGTTGAGGAGAGGGAAAGAGAGGGATAGAGGGAGAGATAGGGAGAGGGAGAGAAATAGAGAGGGAGCTAGAGAGAGGGAAAGAGTGCTAGGGAGGGAAAGAGAAAGGGAGGGAGAAAAGGAGAGAGATAGGTAGAGAAAGTGGGAGGGAGGGAGAGTGAGGGATAGGGAGGAAGAGATATGGAGAGAGAGAGGAAGAGAGGAACAAATGGGGAGAGATAGAAGGAGAGAGGGAGGGAGAGGGAGAGAGGTTGAGGGAGAAAGAAATGGAGAGAGAAGGAGAGAGAGTCTGAGAGAGGGAGACAGAGCAAGAGAGAAATGGAGGGGGAGAGAGAAAAGAGAGGGAGAGAGTTTCAGATAGAGGCAGAGAGGTAGTGAGGGAGTGAGAGAAAGGGAGAGAGCTGGAGGGCAGGAAAGAGAGGGAGAGAGATAGAAAGAGATAGAGAGAGAGAGAGGAGAGAGAAGAGAAGGAGAGAGAGGAAGAAAGAGTGATGGAGACAGAGGGAGAGGGAGAGAGGGAAAGAGAAGGAATGAGGGAGAGAGAGTGGTTGAGATGGAGAGAGGGAGCAAGGGAGAGAGAGAGAGAGAGAGAGAGAGAGAGAGAGGGAGAGAGAGCATTAGGGAGGGTAAGAAAAGGAAAGAGGTGGAGAGAGATTGAGAGGAAGAGTGAGGGTGAGAGGGAGAGAGAAGGAGAGAGGACGAGAGAGGGAGAGGGGGTCCAGAGAAAGAGTGAGCCAGGGAGAGAGATAGAGAGGAAGTGGGAAAGACATAGGGAGGCAGAAGGAGAGAGGGACAGAGAGAAAGAGGGAGGATGAGATGTAGACAGATTGAGCGAGAAAGAAATGGAGTAAGAGGAAGAGAGGGGAAGAGAGGGGGAGAGAGGGAGAGAGAGGGGAAGAGAGAGTGAGATAGAGGGAGAAAGAGAGAGAGGGAGAGAGATAGAGAAAGAGTGATAGAGGATGGGAAAGAGAGGGAGGAAGAGGGAGAGAGAGACAGGGAAAGGGAGGAACAGAGAGGAAGAGAGTGACAGAGGGAGAGGGGGAGAAAAATTGGTAAAGAGGAAGAGAGGGTGAGGAGAGAGAAATAGAGAAAAAGGGAGAGAGAGGCTGAGAGAGAGAGAGGGAGAGAGAGAAAGAGGGAGAAAGTAAGGGAGAGTGGGAGACGGAGGAAGAGAGAGGAAGAGAGGGACAGAGGGAGAGAGGAAAGGAGAGCAGCAGCTAGAGAGGGAGAGAGAGTGGGAGATAGAGAGAGAGGAAGAGAGGGAGAGAGGGAGTGAGAGAGGGAGCTAGAGAAAGGGAGAAAGCAGGAGGGATGGAAAGAATGGGAGAAAGAAAGGGAGAGACAGAGGCAGACAGATGGAGAGAGAGATAGAGAAGTAGATAGAGGGAGAAAGAGGGAGAGTTAGAGTAAGAGAGAGCCATAAAGGAGAAAGTATGCAGAAGACACAAAGGATGAGAGACACAAGAATAGAGGGAGCTAGGGAGAGAGGAATAAAGGGAGAGAGGGAGGGGGGGAGGAGAGAGGGGGAGAGAGAAGGAGAAAGAAACAGAGGGAAAGAGCGGCAGGATAGGAGCAAGAAAGAGGGAAAGAGAGAGAGAGGGAGAGAGAGAGGAAGAGAGAGGAGGAGGGTTGGACAAGGAGAGAGTGGAAGAGAGAGAAGAGAGAGAGGGAGAGAGAGACTCACAGGGAGAGAGACACAGGAGAGGGAGAGAGAAAGAGAGATGGAGAGAGACAGAGGGAGAGACAGAAGGTGGGAGGGAGAGAGGAGAGATATTGAGAGATGGAGAGGTAGAAGGAGAGGAAGAGAGAGGGAGAGACAGAGGCAAATAGAGGGAGATAGAGGGAGACAGAGCCATAGAAGGAGAAAGCAGGAGGGAGACATACATGAAGAGAGACAGAGGAACAGAGTGAGCCAGGGAGAGAGGAATAGAGTGAGCCAAGGAGAGAGGAATAGCAGGAGAGAGAGAGGGAGGGAGAGAGAGAGAGAGAGAGAGAGAGAGAGAGAGAGAGAGAGAGAGAGAGAGAGAGAGAGAGAGAAAGAGAGAGAGAGGGAGAGAGGGGAAGAGAGGGACAGAGGGATTGAGAGAGAATGAGAAAGACAGAGGGAGAGAGGGAGGGAGATGGGAGAAACAGAGGGAGAGTGAGGGAAAGAGAAGAGAGGCTAAGAGAGAGAAAGAGAGGAGATAATGGAGAGATAGGGAGAGAGGAAGAGAGAGGGAGAGATGGAGGGAGAGAGAGGAAGAGAGAGAGAGGGAGAGAGTGAGGGAGAAGGGGAGTGAGATGCAGAGAGAGAGAGAGGGATGGAGGGATGGACAAAGAGAGAGTGGGAGAGGGTCACAGGGAGAGAAAGGGAGAGGAAGAGAGAGTCAGTGAGAGAGAGGGAGAGAGAAAGAGAAAAAGAGGGAGGTGAAGAGAGAGAGACAAGGAGAGAGATAGAGAGATAGAGGTAGAGATAGATGGAGAGAGGGAGTGAGAGAGAGGGAGAGAGCGTGAGGCAAGAAAGAGGGAGGGAGAGAGAAAGAGAGGGAGTGAGAGGGAGAGCGAGATAGGTAGAGAAAGAGGGAGAGTGAGGTATAGGGAGGAATAGAGAGAGGGAGTGAGAGAGAGGGAGCGAGAGCAAGGGAGAGAGGGAGATAGAGGAAGTCAGAGGGAGAGAGAGAGGAGGCGAAGGAGAGTATGGGAGAGAGAGAGTGACAGTGAAAGAGAGGGAGAATGGGAGGGAGAAGGAAGGAGAGATACAGTGGGAGAGAAAGAGAGGGAGAGTGAAGGAGAGAGAAGAGAGGTATATAGAGAGAGATAGAGGAAGGAAATGGAGAGAGATAGGGAGATACGGAGAGTAAAAGAAAGGGAGAATGGGAGGGAGAAAGAAGGAGAGGGAGGGAGGGAGACAGTGGGAGAGAGAGAGGAAGAGAAAGGGAGTGATAGAGGGAGAGAGGGGGGAGAGAGGGAGAGAGGAACAATGACAGAGAGAGAAGGGAGAGGGAGAGATATGGAGAGATGTAGAGAGGGAAAGAGAGAGGGAGAAAGAAAGAGGAAGAGAGGGAGAGAGAGTGTGAGGGAGATAGAAGGAAAAAGAAAGGGACAGAGAGGGAGAGAGGTAGTGAGAGGGAAAGAGAGAGGGAGAAGGAGGAACCAAGAGGGAGAGAGACAGGAAGAGGACAGTGGGAGAGAGGAATAGAGGGAGAGAGATGGACAAGGAAAGAGTAGAAGAGAGAGGGAGAAAGTCACAGGTAGAGAGACACAGTGAAGAGTTTGAGGGAGGGAGGGAGACATAGAAGGAGAGTGGGAGAGGGATAAACATAGAGGGAGACAGAGGGAGAGACAGAGGGTGAAAGGGAGGGAGAGAGGGTGAGAGAGGGAGAAAGCAGGAGAGAGAGAAGGAGAGAAAAGGGAGTGAGAGGGAGGGGAAGAGAGGAACAGAGAGGGAGAGAGTTGCAGAATGGGAGAGGGAGAGAGGTAAAGATGGAGAAAGGGAGAGACTGAGTGAGAGAGGGTGAGAGAGGGACAGAGGTAAAGTGAGGCAGGGAGAGAGAGTGAGAGGGATCAAGGGAGAGAGAGAAAGAAAGAGAGATCAAGAGAGAGTGAGAGAGGTGTAGAGAAAGTGATCGAGGAAGGAAGAGAGGAGAGAAAGGAGCTACAGAAAGAGAGGGAGAGAGGGAGAGAGGAAGAGCGAGAGAGAGTGGTAGGGATGGAGAAGGAAAGAGATAGAGGGAGTGAGAAGGAGAGAGGAGAGAGGAGAGAGGGGGAGGAGAGAGGGGCAGAAAGGGGAAGAGAGGGAGAGAGGGAGCAAGTGAAGGAGAGTGGGAGAGAGAAAGGGACAGATGGAGAGAGAGGAGAGAGGAGAAAGAGGGAGAGATGGTTGGGGTTTGGGTTAAAGTTAGGGTTAGGGTTAGTGATAGGTTTTGATTAGGGTTAGGGTTTGGCTTAATTTTAGCGTTAGGGTGAGGGTTAGGTTTAGAGTTAGGGTTTGGGTTGCAGTGCGGTTTAGGTCTAGGTTTTGGGTTTGGGTTAGGGTTAGGGTTAAGGTTAGGGTTGGGGTTTGGCTTAATTTTAGTGTTAGGGTGAGGGTTAGGTTTAGAGTTAGGGTTTGGGTTCGGGTTAGGTCTAGGTTTTTGGTTTTGGTTAGGGTTAGGATTTCGGTTGGGGTTCTGGTTAGGGTTAGGTTTGTGGTTAGGGTTCAGGATTTAGGTTTAGGGATCAGGTTCCAGATATGGTTAGTGTTAAGGTTAGGTTTAGGGTTAAAATTCCTGTTTGGGTTTGGTTTAGGGTTAGGTTTGATTTTTGGTTTAGGGTTTGGGTTCATTTAGGGTTAGGGTTAGGAATTTGGTTTGTGGTAGGGCTCGGGTTAGGGTTTGGTTTGGGATTGGGATTAGGATTAGTGTTATAAGTAGGTTTAGTGTTAGGGTTTGGGTTACAGTTGAGGGTTCAGGTTAGGGTTCAGATTCGGGTTTGGTTAGGCTAGGGTTATGTTCATGGTTTGGGTTAGGGCTTGTGTGCATGTTCTCATTAGGTTCACAGTTTGGGTTAGGGTTAGGGTCACAGTTAGGGCTCAGGTTTGGGTTCGGGTCAGGGTTAGGGTTACACTTAGGGTTAGGTTTAGGTTTATGGGTATGGTCCCATTTTTGGTTAGGGTTCGGATTCGGGCTGGGTTACGCTCTGGTTAGGGTTAGGGTTCGAGTTAAGGATATGGTTAGGATTAGCTTTAGGGTTAGTGTTACAGTTAAGTTTTCAGTTAGGGTTAAGTTTAAGGTTAGTGTTTGGGTGAGGAATAGGCTTAATATTAGGATTAGGGTTAGAGTTAGGGTTTGGTTTTTGTTTCTTTTTAGGGTTTGGGTTAGTGTTTGGGTTTGGGGTTCAGATTAGGGTTAGGGTTAAGAATTGCTTTAGTGTTATTGTTAGGATTAGGATTATGGTTAGGATTATGGTTAGGGTTTGGTTTTAGTTTCTATTTAGAGTTTTGGTTAGTGTTTGGGTTTGGTTTAAGGATATATTTAGGAGGTGCCTACTTAGGATTAGGTTTAGGGTTAGGGTTTGGGATAGGTTTCAGGTTAGGTTTAGTTTTAGAGTTAGGGTTAGGGTTAGGGTTAGGGTTAGGGTTAGGGTTAGGGTTAGGGTTAGGGCTAGGGTACAGATTAGTGTTTGGTTAGGTTAATGTTCTGTATAAGTTAGGGTTAGGGTTCAGGTTCTGGTTAAGTCTAGGTTTCGGGTTTGTGTTCGGGTTAGGTTTAGGATTAGGGTTAGGATTAGGTTTAGGGATAGGGTTTCTGTTAGGGTCCAGATTAGGGTTCAGTTTAGGATTGGTATTAGGGTTAGTGTTAGAAGTAGGTGTTGTGTTAAGGTTCAGGTTATGGTTAGGGTTCAGTTTCGGGTATGGTTATGCTAGGGTTCTGATTCTGGTTACGGTTTGGTTGCATGTTCTCATTAGGGTTAGAGTTAGGGTTAGGTTTAGGGTTCAGGTTAGTAATACGGTTATTGTTATGGTTAGGGTTCTGATTTGGATTAGGATTAGGATAAGGGTTAGGTTTAGCATTAGTGTTAGGGTTATGGTTATGGTTAGGTTTAGAATTCAGGTTAGGGTCCGGGTTAGGTTTCGGGATTGGGTATGGGTTAGGGTTAGTGTTAGGGTTTGGGACAGGGTTAGGCTAAGGGTTCAAGTTGGGATTAGGTTTGGAATTAATATGAATGTTAGGATTATGTTTATCGTTAGGTTTGGGTTTAGGATAAGCGTTAGGGTTATGTTTAGGTTTATGGTTAGGATTAAGGTTGATGTTTGGGTTAGGGTTCAGGATGGGGTTAGGGTTATAGTTAGGGTTCAGATTCGGTTTAGGGTTAAGGAGGAGGGAAAGGCATGGTGGGGGATCGATTAGGGAGGAAAGAAGCAGGAGGACAGGTGAGGAAAAAAGATGAGGGAGGACAGAGAAAAAAGGAAGAATGAGAGAAGAGGAATGAGAGCAGAGGAATGAATGAGGGCAGATGAGGGAGGAGTGAGGAGTAATCATAGAGGGGAGAGGAGGGAGGAAGTAGATGGGAGGAAAGAGGGATGAGGGAGGAGATAAGGGAAGAGAGAGGAAGGAGAAGGAGGGAGGGAAAAGGAATGAGAGAAGAGGGATTAGCTAGGAGAGATGAGGGAGGTGGGAGAAATGAGGTGGTTTATGAATAAGGGGGATGGACAAGTGAGGAGAGATAAGGAAGGAGGGATATGGTAGGAGGACTGAGGGAGAAGAGATGATGAAAGAGGAAAGAGGGAGGAGGTATGAGGGAAGAGGTATGAAGGACAAATAAGGTATCAGAAATGAGGGAGGAGTGATGAGGGAAGAGGCAGGACAGAAGATGGAGGAGGGAGGAGAGATGATGGAGGAGAGTGGAGGGAGGAAGAGAAGAGGGAGGACAGAGGAGGGAGGAAATATGAAGGAGGAGGGATTAGGAAGGAAGAAAGAGAGGAGAGATGAAGGAGGACAAATTAGAGGAAGGATGAGGGAGAGGGGATAAGCTCATAGACATGAATTAGGTGAGAAGATGGAGAAGAGATGAGATATGAGGGAAGAGAGAGGATGGCAGAGGGATGAGGAATGAATTATGAGGGGGCAGAGTTCAGGGAGGAGAAATGAGAGAGGAAGGTTGAAGGAGAGGTGATGAGGTAGGAGGCATGGGGAGGAGGGAAAAGTGAGGAGGAATGAAGGAGGAAAGATGAGGGAGAAGATATGAGGGAAGAGTGAAAAGAGAGGATGGAGGAGGGATTAGAGATGTGGGAGAAGAGAGGAGGGAGGAGCGATGCAGGAGAACAGTGTAGGGGGGGAGTGCTTAGAAAGTTAGGATGAGTGAGGAGGGATGAGGGACAAGATATGAGGGAGGACAGATTTGGGAGTGAAGATGAGGGAGGATAGAGGAAGAAGGAGGAATGAGGGAGGAGACATGAAGGAGGATAGATGAGGGGGAGAGAGGACGGTGAAGGATGATGAAGGAGGGAGGAGGGAGGAGGGAGGGGGATGAGGGATGATAAATCATGAAGGAGAGATGAAGGAGGAGAGATAAGATCATAGGGATGAGAAAGGAGGGATAAGGGTGCAGGGAAGATGAAGGAGGGATGGTGGAGGAGGGAGGAGGAATAATGGAGGAAAGAAGAGAGAGGAGAGATGGAAGAGGAGAGATCAAGTGGGAGTGATGAGAGAGGAGGTATGTGGGAGGAGGGAGGAGGAGAGATGAGTGAGGAGGGAGGAAGTATGAGGAAGAGGGATGAGGAGAGATGAGTGAGGAGGGAGGAAGTATGAGGGAGGAGAGACGAGGGAGGAAAGATGACGCAGGAGAAAGGAGAGTGGATAAATGAGTTTGGAAGGATGACAGAGGATGGAGGATAGAAAAGAGATGAAGGAGGAGAGAGAAATTAGGGAGGGATGAGGGAGAAAGGATGAGGGACAAGGAAGGATTGATCATGGAAGAGGGTAGAGAGAGAAGGGAGCGGGGAGGAGGGAGTGGAGATGAGGGAGGAGTGAGGAGGGAGGAGGGATAAAAGAGGAGGGAGGATGGATGAGGAGAGATAAAGGAGAAGTGGTAAGGGAGGAGGTATGAAGGAGGAGGGATGTGGGATTAGCTAGGACAGATGAGGGAGAAGATATGAGGTCAGAGGGATGAATGATGAGGGATGAGAAATGAGGGAAGAGGGAGGAGAGATGAGGGAGGAGGAAAGATGGAAGAGAGATGAGGGAGGAAAGATGAGGTAAGAGGGAAGATGGAGGAGAGATGAGGAAGGAGGGAGGAGAGATGAGGGAGGAAGGAGGAGAGATGAGGGCGGAGTGATGAAGGAGAAGGGATGAGATGGGTGGGAAGAGGGATAATGGAGGAAGGATGAAGTCGGAGGAATGAGGTAGGTGAGATGAGGGAGGAGGGAGGAAGGAAGAAGGAGGAGAGAGGAGGGAGTAGAGATGAGGGAGCTGGTATGATGGATATGGGAATATGCATGAGGGATGATGAAGGAGTGATGGGGAGTAGGGATGAGGGATTAAGGATAAGGAAGAAGGGAGAATGAAGGAAGAATATGACAGAGGGAAGAGGGAATAGGGGTAAGGGAGGGGAATGAGAGAAAAGGGAGGAGGGAGTAGAGATTAGGGAGCTGGTATGATGGATATGGGAATATGCATGAGGGATGATGAAGGAGTGATGGGGAGTAGGGATGAGGGATTAAGGATAAGGAAGAAGGGAGAATGAAGGAAGAATATGACAGAGGGAAGAGGGAATAGGGGTAAGGGAGGGGAATGAGAGAAAAGGGAGGAAGGAGTATTGATGAGGGAGGAAAGATGAAGTAGGAGGGATGAGGGAAGATTGAGGGATGAGAAATGATGGAGGAGGAATTAAAGATGAGGGATGGAGAGGAGTGATTAGTGTAGAGGGAGGTGGGAGGAGAGATGAGGGAGGAGGCATGATGGATAAGGGAGTATGGATGAGAGATGATGAAGGAGTGATGAGGGAGGAGGGATGAGGGAAGAGTTATAATAGAGGAGAGATGAGGGAGGAGGGAAGAGATAGGAAGGATGAGGTTGAAGGTATGACGAAGGAGGGAGGAAGGAGGAGGAAACAGGCAGGAGGGATGAAGCAAGAGGTATAGGGAGCTTGGATATGGGTGAGGGGGTTGGGAGAAGGGAGAAGAGTGAAGGAACAAAGAAGGAAGTTGAAGGGAAGAGAGATGATGGAGTTTGGATGTGGGAGGAGAGTTGAAGGAGGAAGAAAAAGAGACAAGGGAGAAGGGATGTGAGAGAAGGGAGGAGAGAAGAGGAGGGATGATGGATGAGGGGAGTGGAGGACTGATGAGGAGGCAGGATGAATGAGGAGAGATGAGGGAGAAGGAAGAATTGATGACAGAGGAGTGATGAGAGAGAAGGGAGAGGGACAAGGTTTGAGGCAGATGGGAGGAGATATGAGGGAGGAGAGATGAGGGAAGTGGGATAAGGGAGGAGGGATAAGGGAGGAAGGGAAGGATGAGGGAGAAGGATGAGGGAGGAGAGAAGTGGGTGGAGGAATGAGGGAGGAGAGAAGATGAGGAGGGAAGAGAGATGAGTGAGGATGGATGAGGGGGGAGGTATGGGGGAGCAGGATCATAAAGGAGGGATGAAATTGGAAGGAGATGTAAGAGGGATGAGGGAGGATAGATGGGAAGGAAGAGATGAGGGGGAAGGAAGAGGGTGGACAGATGAGGGAAGATGGAGTAGGCTGGAGAGATAAGGGAGGAGGGAGTATGGATGAGAAAGGAGGGATGATGGAAGAGAGATGATGGATGAGGAATGAGGGATGAGGGAGTATAGAGGAGAGATGTGTGAGCAGGAATGAAGGAAAAGTGATGAGGGTTGAGGACTGGAGGAGTGATGAGGGGAGGGTGATGAGAAAGGAGGGATGAGGGAGATTGAATGAGGGAGGAGGAATGATGGAGTAGGGATGAGAGAGGAGAGATGAGGGAGGAGTGATGAGGGAGTAGAAATGTGGGTGGAGGCAAGAGGGATGAGGGGTGATGAAGGAGGGATCAGGGAGGAGGGATGATGGAGAAGGAATGAGGGGTGACGGATAAGCAAGGAGAGATGAGGGAGGAAGGATGAGGAAAAATTGAGAAGGGTGGAGGAATGAGGGAGGAGCAATGAGGGAAGAGTGATGAGGCAGGAGAGATGAGGGAGGAGGGATGATGGATTAAGGAGTCTAGATGAGGGATGAGGAAGGAGGCATGAGGGAGAAGAGAGGAGGGAGGAGGTAAGGTGGAGGAGAGATGAGGGAGTGATGAGATAGGAGGGATGAGGTTGGAGGAATAATGAAGTTGGGATGAGGGAGGAGGGAAAATGCAGAAGGGATGAGGGAGTATGGTTGTATGAGGAGTATGGTTGAGAGATGAGGGAGGGAGGAGAAGGAATAAAGTAGAAGAGTGAAGGAAGGAGAGATCACAGAGGAGGGATGTGGGAGGAGGGTTGTCGGAGGAGGAAAAAGAGAATGGATGAGGAAGGAGGGAGAATGGAGGAGAGATCAGGTAGAAGGGATGAGGGAGAAGGGAGGAGGAATGAGGAAGGAGGAAGGAGAGGACAAAAGAGAGAAGAGGTAGGATGGGTGAGGGTGGATGGATGATGGATGAGGGATGAGGGTATAGAGATGAGGGAGAAGGGATGATGGAGGAGGGATGAAATATGAGGATTGGGGAAAGAGGGATTATGGAGAATGGATGATGTAGGAGGGAAGATTCTGGAGGGATGGGGAGGAAGGAGGAAGAAAGATGAGAGAGGAAGGAAGAAGAATGAGGGATGAGGAAGGACCATTGAGGGGGCAGAGAGGAGCGAGGATGGTGGGGGGAGTAGGGAAAAGAGAGGAGGGAAGTGGGAGGATGGATGAGGGAGGAGGGAAGAGAGACCAGGGAGGACAGAGGAGGGAGGATAAAAGAGGGAGTATGGAGGAGTGATGAGGGTGGGATGCTGAAGGAGGAGGAATGAAGGAGGATGGAGGAGGGATTAGGTAGGATGGATGACTGAAGGAGGATGACAGAGGAGTGATGAGATAGGAGGAATGAGGTTGGAGGAATAATGAAGTCGGGACGAGGGAGGAGGGAAAATGCAGAAGGGATAAGGGAAGAAGACTGAGGGAGCATAGTTAAGGGTCAGGGATGAGGGAGGAGTGAGGAAGGAGAAGGGGTAAAGTAGGAGGATGAAGCGAGGATAGATGATGAAGGAGGGCTGTGGGAGGAAGGCTGTGGGAGGAGGGAAAAGAGAGAAGGGGTGGGGAAGGAGGGAGAAAGGATGAGGGATGAGAGAGGAAGGATGAGGGAGGAGGGAAGAGGAATGAGGAAGAAGAGAGGAGGGAGGAGAGAAGAGGAAGGAAGGGTGAGGGTGGATGGATGATGGATAAAGGATGAGGGAAGAGGGATTTGGGAGGAAGCATGAGTGAGGACTGATGAAGCAGAGAGATATGGAGTGATGAGGGTGGAGGTATGATGGAAGACAGATGATGGAGGAGAGATGAGGGAAGAGGAATGAGAGAGAAGGGAAGACAGAGGAGGGAAGAAGGATAAGGAAATAGGGAGGGAGAAGGGAGGAAAGAGGAGGGAAGAGGGATGAGGAAGTAGGGAAGAGGGAGGAGAGATAAAGGATGTGGCATAAGGGAGGAGGGAAGAGGGATAATGGAGGAGGGAGGAAAGATGAGGAGGAGGGAAGAGGGAGGAGGTGTGAAGGGGATGAGGGAGGAAGAATGAGGGAGGACAGGTGAGGGAGGAGGGATGAGGAGGAATGAAGTTGGAAGTACGATGGAGGACGGATGCAGGAGGAACAATGAGGGAGCAGAAAGGAGGGAAGATGGCAATGGGAGAAGGGAGGAGGATTCATGAGAAAGGAAGAAGTTGGGAGAAGGGAGGAGGGAAAAGATATCAGGGATGATGGAGGAGGGAGGAAGAAAGAGGGAGTATGGAAGAGTGATTGGTGTGGGCAGATAATGGAGGAGGAATTAGGGAGGAGTGATGAAGGAGGAGGGATTATGGGGAATGGATGATGTAGGTGGGGACATTCTTGAAGGATGGGGAAGAAGGAGGAGGGTGGAGAGATGAGGGAGGAGGGAGAATTGATGAGAGGAGTGAGGATGGATGAGGGAGGAGAGAAAAGGGAGGACAGATGATGGAATACAGATGAAGGAGGAGAAATGAGGGAGGATGGTTGAGTGAGGAGGAATGAGGTGAGAGAGATGAAGGAATATGGACAAGGGAGAAGGGACAATGGAGGGAGGATGAAGTTGGAAGAATGATAGAGGTGAGTTGAAGGAGGAGATATGTGGGAAGGAGGGAAGAGGGAGTATGGAGTATGGAGGAAGGAAGAGGGATAAGGGTGGAGAGATGATGGAAGAAGGATGAGGGAGGAAAGGTGAGGGAGGAGGGAAAATGGATGAGGGAAGATGGGTTGGTAGGAGGGAGGTGGGAAGAGAGAAGAGGGAGGAGGGAAGAGAGAAGTGAGATGGAGGGGTAAGGATGATGGAATTGATATGAGGAAGGAGAAATCAGGGAGGATGGATGAGTGAGGAGGGTTGAGGGAGCAGACATGAAGGAGTAGGGATGATTGAGTAGGGATGATGGAGGAGAGATGAGGGAGGAGGGATAATGGATGAGGGAGTGTGGATGAGGGATGAGGATGGAGGAATGAGGGAGGTGGGATGAGTGAGCAGGTATGATGGAGGAGAGTTGATGGAGGAGGGATGAGATAGGGATCAGGTTGTAGGGATGATGAAGGGATGAGGGAGGAAGGAAAAGGCAGGAGATATGAGGCAAAAGGTTTGAGTGAACCTGGAGGAGGTTGAGGGATGATGGTCAAGGGAAGAAGGTGAAGAGGTAAAGCAGGAAGGTGAAGGGGGCGAGATGAGGGATGAGTGACATTACTAGAGAATTATGATGTTACAATTGACTTGTGCCATCACAATTATACGGTTGTGACATGACAATTGTACTATGACATCACAATGGTACTTTTCTCAAATCATAATGGCATTATGACTTCACTATAAGGATATCACAAAGTCATTGTGATATCAAAATGCTACTATTGTGACATCACAAGTGTTTTGTGACATCATAATCGTACTAGTGGGATATCACAATCATACTATGAAATTACAATTGTTCAACTGTTTCATCACTCGTCAATTATGACATTACAATTGAATATTGACATCACAATGGTACTATTGTGACATCACAAGGGAATTATGAAAACACAATGGTAGTATTGTGACATCACAATGGTACTATTCTTTTGTCACAATTCCATTATGAGATCAGAATGGTACTATTAGGATATCAAAAGGATATTGTGACATCACAATGCTACTATTATGACATCACAAGGAATTATGACATCACAATGGTTCTAGTAGGAAATCACAATTGTATTGTGACATCACAATGGTATCACTGTGATATTAGTAGAGAATTATGAGATTACAATTGAATTGTGACATTACAATGGGACTATTGAGAAATCACCATTGTACTATGACATCACAATGATGCTATTCTCTAGTAACAATGGCATTATGACATTACAATGGTAATATTAGGATATCACAAAGACATTGTGACATCACAATGCTACTATTGCAACGGTATTATGACACCACAATGATACAAGTAGGATAACACAATCGTACTGTGACATCACAATGGTTCGATTGTGAACAAGAGAATTATGACAATACAGTTGAATTGTGACATCACAATGGTACTATTGTGATATCACAATTGTACTATAACATCACAATTGTACTAGTCTCTAGTCACAATTGCATTCTGATATCACAATGGTATTATTAGGATATCACAGAGACACTGCGACCTTACAATGCTACTATTGTGACATCACAAGGGAATTATGAAATCACAATGGTAGTAGTAGTATGTGACATCACTAGAGAATTATGATATGACAATTTGAGTTGTGACATCACAATGGTACTATGACATCACAATGGTACTGTACTCTAGTCAAAATGGCAATATAACATCACGATGGTACTATTAGGATATAACAAAGATATTGTGATATCACAATGCTACTAATGTGACATCAGAAGGGAATGACATTATGACATCACAATCGTACTAGTAGGACACCAAAATCGTATTGTGAAATCACAATATTTTTATTGGGACAACACTAGGGAATTATGAATTTACTATTGAATTGTGACATCACAATGGTACTATTGTGACATGACAATTGTACTATGACATCACAGTGGTACTATTCTCTAGTCCCAATGGCAATATGATATCACAATGGTACACTTACGATATCGCAAAGATTTTGTGACGTCAAAAAAGCTACTATTGTGAAACTGATAGGGTATTATGTCATCACAATGGTACTAGTAGGCTATCACAATCATAATGTGACATCACAATGGTATGGTTGTGACACTACTAGGGAATTATGACATTACAATTGACTTGTGAAATCACAATGGTACTATTTTGACATCACAATTGCTCTATGATATCACAATCGTAACATTCTGTACTCACAATGGCATTATGACATCACAATGGTACTATGAGGAAATCACAAAGACATTGTGATATCATAATGCTACTACTGTGGTATCACAAGGGTATTATGACATCCCAATGGTTCTAGTAGGACACCACAATCCCATTGTGACATCACAACGGTACTAGTAGAGTATCACAATCGTATTGTGACATCACAACATTACAAGTAGGACACCACAATTGATTTGTGACATCACAATATTTCTCTTGGGCCACCACTCAGGAATTGTGACATTAGTACTGACTTGTTACATCTCAACGGTACTTGTAGGACAACAAAATCTTATTGTGATATAACAATGGTGTGATTGTATCATTATTAGGGAATAATGGCATTACAATTGACTTGTGACATCACAATGGTAGTATTGTGACATCCTAATTGTACTATGACATCACAATGGTACTATTCTGTAGTCACAGTGGCATTATGACATCACAATGATACTATTAGGATATCACAAAGACAATATGACATCACAATGCTACTATTGTGACATCACAAGGGTATTATGGCATCACAATGGTACTAGTAGAACATCACAATCAGATTGTGACATCACTAGAGAATTATGACATTACAATTGAATTGTGCCATTACAATGATACTATTGTGACAAAACAATTGTACGATGATATCACAATTGTATTCTTCTCTAGTCACAATGGCATTTTTACATCACAATGGTACTATTAGGATATCACAAATACATTGTGACATCACAATGCTACTATTGTTCCATCACAAAGAAATTAAGATATCATAACTACCAGCATGTTGATATAATCCTATTGTGACATCACAACTCTACTAGTAGAGTATCACAATAGTATTGTGACATCACAATGTTACTCGTAGGATACCACAGTCATATTGTGACATCACAATATTTCTATTTGGCCACCACTAGGGAATTATGACAACAGTATTGAATTTTGACATATCATCGGTACTGGTTGGGCATCAAAATCATATTGTGACATCACAGTGGAGTGATTGTGACTTTAATAGGAATAGTGACATTGCAATTGACTTCTGACATGACAATGGTAGTATTGTCACATCACAATTATACTATGACATCACAATGGTAATATTCGCTACTCACAATGGCATTATTGCATCAAAATGGTATAATTAGCATATCAGAAAGACATTGAGGCATCACAATGCTACTATTGTGACATCGCAAGTGTATTATGACATCACAATGGTATTAGTGGGACATCACAATCATATTGTGACATCACAATAGTTCGATTGTGAAATGACTAGAGAATTAGGACATTACAATTGAATTGTTATATCACAGTAGTAGCATTGTGACATCTGAATTGTACTATGACATCACAATATTACTATGCTCCAGTCACAATGGCATTATGATATTAAAATGGTACTATTAAGATATCACAAATACATTGTGACATCACAAGGGTATTATGACATCACAATGGTACTAGAAAGACATCACAATTATAATATTGTGACATCACAATGGTTCAATTGTGACATCACTAGAGAATTATGACATTACAATTGACTTGTGCCTTCATAGCGGTACTATTATGACATCACAATTGTACGATGACATTACAATGGTACTATTCCCTCGTCACAATGGCATCGTGACTTCACAATGGTACTATTAGGATATCACAAAGACATTGTGACATTGCAATGATAGTATTGTGACATTGTAAGGGAATTATGACATCACAATCATATTAGTAGGACATCACAGTATGATTGTGACATTACGAGAAAATTGTGACATAATTGAATTGTGACATCACAATGGTACTATTGTGCCATCACAGTTGTCCTATGACATGATAATGTTACTATTCTCTAGTGACAATGGCATAATGACATCACAGTGGTACTACTATACCATGGACAGACCCAGTTGGATCCCACAACCGTGGGAAAATCAGGGATTTGGATATTCAGGAAAGCACGGGTTCAGCGATGACAGACAGACACAACATCAAGAAGGCTTTGAATCTGCTACAATTTACTGAAGTCAAGCTTACACTTTTATAGTGATTATAGAAAGAAACACCTTGAAGTTAGCAAGTTACTTCCTGGATCATTTAGACTTTTACCAACAATATAAAGTTTACATTTTAACTCAAAAGTGTAACCAGTGCTCACAAGAAATCTTGGCCTAAAAGCTTTTAATTAAAGCAAACAAAGGACATAAAACCTCAAAGTCGTGGTTATTTATGCAGTTTTATTGTTACTAACTAAGCCAGGGGCTGTTATGGTTCTCCAAGCCAAGTCCGCTAAAGATTTACGATCCTCCTTAGAGATAAGGCACCAAGGGGGTCTCCTCCCATTTGTCTTGCTAAAGATTTATTATCCTCCTTAGAGATAAGGCACCAAGGGGGATGAGCTCGAGCCCGTCTGTCCATAAAACTTAGTATAATATAAAACCTTCTGACCTCCTATGTTTACCCATCTTCTTCCTGCTTCATCATAAACACCTGTGTATGGTAATGGTTTTGCAGTAGTTTTGTACTGTTCCCATGCTATCTCTCCCTAAAGGAGGAGCCCGCTATTTTTCCCTAATCTTGTAATGCTTCCTGCCATGAATGACTGCAGTGAGAATACCCCGAGCATTTATCTTGACAGATCCTGATGAAATATTTTCCTTAGAAAGACCTAAAGCTCTTGCTCTTTCGTTACCTATAATGTCTGGATTTTCCACAAGCAATTCCTGATACTGAATCTGATTCATTATTTCTCCTAAGATTTTATTTTTCTTCCACTCTATTCTTGCTAAAGCTTTTAATAATCTATCAGAAATGTGTTTCCTTGAATAGTTAATTGTGCTATTCCAAGAATCATAGAGAAACAACAAAACCTCATTAATCTAACCCCTCAACCAAGGAAGCATAGGAATCTTGGAGTACATCTTTTCAGCTTAGGTGGCCGGGGCAACAGTTGCCAGAGCCCTCCAGGGAACCTATTTCTGAGGGAAACATATCTCCCATCTAGCAGTATGACCACTATCATGCTACACAGACAACAGTGGAGTTGATGGTAATATTAGGATATCACAATAACACAATAACATTGTGATATCACAAATGCTACTATTGTGACAATGGTATTATGACATCACAAAGACATTGTGACATTGCAATGTTACTATTGTGATATTGCAAGTGTATTATGACACAACAATGGTACTAGTAGGACAGCATGATCGTATTGTGACATCACAATGATTCGATTGTGACAACAAGTGAGAATTATGACACTATAATTGACTGGTGACATCACAATCGTATTATTGTGACATGACAATTGTTCTATGACATCACAATGGTAATATTCTCTAGTCATAATGGCATGATGACATCACAATGGTATCATTGGGATATCAGAAGCACATTGTGAGAATACAATACTACTTTTGAGATATTGCAAAGATATTATGACATCACAATGGTTCTAGTAGGACATCACAATCTCATTGTGATATCACACTGGTTTCATTGTGACATCCCTGGAGAATTAGGACATTACAATTGAGTGGTTACATCACAATAATACTGTTGTGACATCACAATTGTATAATGATATCACAATGTACAATTCTCTAGTCATAATGGCATTATGATATCACAATGATACCATTAGGATGTCACAACGATATTTTGACATCACAGTGCTAACATTGTGAAATCACAAGGGAATTATAAGACCACAATTGTTCCACCAGTATGTCACAATCTTATTGTGACATCACAATGGTACTATCGTGACATCAAAACTTTAGTATGATGTCACAATGGAACTCTTCTGTAGTTTCAATGGCATTATACATCACAATGTTCCTATTAGGATATCACAAGGATATTGTGATCTCACAATTCTACAGTTGTGACATTGCTAGTGTATCATAACATAACAATGGTACTAGTGGGACATCACATTCGTATTGTGACATCATAATGGTACTATTATGTCACTATTGTGACATTCCTAGAGAATTATGACATTACAATCTTATTGTGACATCCCAATGGCACTATTGTGACTTCCAAATTGTACTGTGACATATCAATTGTACTATTCTCTCGTCACAATGGTATTATGACATCACAATGGTACTATTAGTATAAAACAAAGACATTATGACATTTCAGTGTTACTATTGTGATATTGCAAATGTATTACGACATAACAATGTTACAAGTAGGACATCACAATCATATTGTGACATCACGATGGTTCCATTGTGACAACAATTATTACACTATAATTGACTGTTGACATCACAATGGTATTATCGTGACATGACAATTGTACATGACAATGGTACTATGATGTAATCACAATGGCATTATGCCTTCACAATGGTACAATTCGGACATCACAAAGACATTGTGACTTCACAAAGCTACCATGGTGACATCGCAAGTGTATTATGACATCACAATGATACTAGTAGGACATCACAATCATGTTGTGAACTCACAATGGTACTAAGAATTATAACATCATAACAGAATAACATCATCACAATGGAAGTATGACATTACAATGGAATTTTGACATCACAATGTTACTATGCATTCATTGTGGAATTATGACACTATAATGGTAGTATGATATCATAAGGGAATTACGACATCATAATGGTATTATGACATCCGAATGGAATTTTAACATCATAATGGAATGTCTTCATAATAAAATTATGACGTTATCATTTCATTATAATGATATTATGATATCTTTATTCTCTCATGATAACCTTATGGATTCTGTGATATCACAAGTCTATTTGACTTCACAAATGCATTATTTCTTTAATTATGACAGCATCATGGGAATATGACATAATGCAATGATGTCATCTCAATGGAATTTTGGCATCAGAAAGGAATTATGACATCATTATGGAATTATGACATCATTATGGAATTATGAAATTACATAACAGGATTATGACTTCACTATGGAATTATGTTATGACATCATAATGGAATAATGATATCAGAGTGGAATTATGACATCATAATAGAATATGAAATCATAAAGGGATTATGACATTTCCATGGAATTATGACATCACTATCATATTATGATATCATAATGGTATTATGACATCATGATGGAATTAGGACATGACTTTCTCCTGAGTTCCTAAATACATAGGGACTGGACATTACATATGTAGATTTTACCTAAGAGTTTTCATAATTTCATAATTATTATTGTATTGAAAGAGAAGGAGGCTTTTATTGGACTTAAAGTGGAAAATGTTGGTATAATGTTCTTTTGGAATGTATACACCTTACCCTGGTTCATTCAAATGCTGATTTCTCTCCCCCAACTATCTGTGTTCAAACCCAACATTTCCTTGTGATGTTTATTCTAAGTATCACCTGTATCAAGTTTGTGTAAACATGCCACCATTTGTTCTCCAATTTGTCAATTAAAAACCAGCCACAATGCTGGGCAATGTAGAGGATAGGGTGGACATCCTGGTTCAGAGTGGGAAAAGAGGAAACAGTAGGAGGGAGAAGGGAGGAGCCAAAGGAGAGGAGGAGGAAAAGTGGCAGGAGCAGAAGCTGGGACAGAGAGGTCTTGGAAACCATGTGCAGAAATGAACTGGACCTAAGGTATCACTAAAAGCAAGTACAAAAGGGTAAAATCTGAATGGTAGGAACTACGCGGGCTGGGAGGTTTAAGATGGAGTAACTATTGCCCAGCATTGTGTTCTAGGTTAACAAAATAAATCCTAGTCTCTGTGTGGTGATTTTGGCTAAACAGCTGTTTAGGACTAAAAGCAGCTTTACTAAAGGATAAATAAATAGTAAATATTAATAACCTGATACAACAAATGTGCTATACAACTGAACAGAGTTCTAAAATAATACAAAAGTCCAATAAATACTTTTAGAAAGTGTTCAAAATTCCTAGTCATAACTCTGGTTTTATGTTTGGTTTGATCACCTTGGCAAAACAGGCAGTTAAGAAGTGTTGGGAGTAGCCCAAGCTTTCCCCCTTCTATTTTTGGTACTATTGGCAGAGTATAAATCTAGCAAAGAGAAGAATAATATAGTGGACACATACTTTTGTTGATTAAACACAGAAAGATCAACAAGAGGCATTCAAATGCAGGTTAATTTACCTGAAGTGTGCAATAATCTTGATGGATGGACAAATGATCCTATGTTTTTTTTTTTTTAAAAATGAGTCTTATATCCCAATGAAGGATCAGAAAATACTGACTTTAGAGATTTAGTTCTTAAATAGGGATATGCACCAAAATTCCTCATGGACCTTTCTCAAAATGCCTACACCATTACCAAAGCTTTCCTACTGAATATTTTGGTTAAGGTCAAGGACATACTTTAATAGTCGCATAAGTGATTCTGATGTACAGACATATCACAGCACATCAATTCTTAGACTAAGCAAAAACCAAAGTTGGTTCTATAGTCAACAAGAGTTTGTACTCTGAAGCTTTCATACCACATACATAACTTCTTGGAAGCTCTCAATCAAGAACGTAGAAGCAATCCACGTTCCAAGTAATACCTCAGAACCTGAACCCCAAGCACTTTAAAATACACACAAGCCACGTACTGGCTTTGGGTAAGCAAGTTTTAGAAGATCCAGCTTCTCTGCAGAATTCAGAAACATGAGCCACTCCATTGCTTAACTCTCAACTCTCAGTTTTAATAATGACCCTGCCAGAAAGACTGTTACAACCATGAGCTCAAGCTTTAATTAAACTAGTACTTAAAATCACCAATCTTTTGTACGATAACAGTTAGGGCCTACTTTTCCAAAAGCAACATTTTTTAGATTAAAACTTTCTAATTACATCATATACATTTATGAATCATTTCAAATATAATTATCCAGGAAGAAAAAATGGTTAGGGCAACCAAAATTTACACTTACCTGTCTCTTCCTTTCCTGACAATATTTACTTCAAAATAATAAATCCCACAGGCTGCTGGTATCTGATGCCTGGCTTGAACAGATGCTTCAACATTGGGAGTTTTACAACCATCTACATGTGAAACGAGAAAAACAAAGGACAGATGTGATTTTCAAGTGAAAATTCTTAAACAGTTCAAGACAATAAGGCCCTTAGATGAAATTTAATTTCTGTCCTCATCATTTCAATTAACTGAGGAAGTGACAAAACATTTAATATTGCAATGAATTGAATGTGCAAAATAACTTCAGCTAGCCAAAAAACTCTTCGCACTATCTCTTGGTTGTATTAAGACTTCAGAATCTAGCCAGGCGTTGTTGGCACAAACATTTAATCCCAGCACTGGGGAGGCAGAGGCCGGAAGATCTCTGTGAGTTGGAGGCTAACCTGGTCTACAGAGTAAGTTCCAGGAAAGCCAGGGCTACACAGAAAACTCTTGTCTAAAAAAAGTTTTCAAGAAAAAATGGTCAGAAGCTAAGCAAGGAGGTCCCTGGATAAGATGATCAACCCTTTCTCAGAAAAGCCAACAGGATAGAAATCGAAAAGGGAGAAAACAGGGAACAGGATAAGAGCCTACCACAGACGACCTCTGACTTTACCCTGCAGGGCATCGAGGTAGATGCTGAGACTCATAGCCAAACTTTGGGCAGAATGCAGGGAATCTAATGAAGGAAGGGGGAGAGAGAAAGACCTGGAGAGGACAGGAGCTCCACAAGGAGAGCAACATAACCAAAAAATATGGGCAAAGGAGTAATTTCTGAGACTTATACTCCAACTAAGGACCAAGCATGGAGATAACCTAGTACCTCTGGCAAAGATTTAGCCAATGGCAAGTCAGTCTCCAAGTGGATTCCCTAATAATGGGAATAGGAAATGTCTCTGACATGAACTCAGTGGCTAGCTCTGGAGTCTCCTTACCAGGCCACAGAGGAAGACATTGCAGCCACTCCTGATGAAACCTGATAGACTACAGTTAAATGGAAGGAGAGGAGGACCTCTTCTATCAGTGGAAATGGGGAGCAATATGAGAGGAGATGAGGGAGAGAGAGTGGGATTGGTAGGGGATGAGGGAGGAGGCTACAGCTGGGTACAAATGAATAAACTGTAATTAATAATAAAAAAAGATCAGACTCTGAACACAATGAGTATGGGCAGTGGCTGTTAATTTTTTAAGATATTTTAAAAAGATTTTTTTCATGTGTGAGTGAATGAATGTCTGCATATATGTATCCCACCTCTGTGACTGCTGCCTAAAGGCCAGAAGAACATGTTTGATCCCTTGAAACTTCAGTTATTATAGGCTATTGTGAGGTTGTCTTGTGGGTGCTGGGAATGGAACCCACATCCTCTGCAAGAACTATTGAATCATCTCTCCGTTTCATAAACTAGAGAAATTTAAGGCTATAATTTTCAGTTATTCTGCTTTGGAAGCACATGAGAAAATGATCTTAATATTATCGTATCTAAATCTGCATTTAATTTGTAACATTCTTATACATTCTTTTGCAAAACAGACCACTTTTTAAACTGGGGATATTTGTATGATGGCATACTATTAAATAAACAACATTAATAGGCAAATCTCATAAATAAATTATAATACTGTTATTTGATATATTCTTATCTTTTGTGAATAAAGACTAATCTACAATTATTTTGGTTTAGTTGTTTTTTTGTTGTTGTTTTTTTTTTTTAAGAGAGGGTTTCTCTTTGGAGCCTTGACTGTCCTGGATTCACTTTGTAGACAAGGCTGGCCTCGAACTCAGAGATCTACTTGCTTCTGTCACCTCCAGTGCTGGGATTACAGGCATGTGCTACTATGCCTGGCTTGATCCACAAATCTTGAGTCAATAACAGTCTATTGAGAAGTACAGGTCCGACCGACTTCCAAGATGGCGGCTAGTGACCAGCTTAGCTGAAGGGGAGAGGGCACGCAATGCAGAAATTGGTGAGTGAAGGGGCTGATCAACCCAGAACAGAGTTATCTAGACTTCCAAGAAGAAAGAGACTAGCCTTGATCTGAGTCCTTCTAGAATCAGGTCACGGCAGACTCCTCCGGGAGGAGACACCCCGAGAGGTGATCCCTGGGCACTTCCCCACACCCAAAACCCTACTCCCTCTTCAGAGGAGGCAGGAGGCATCCAGCAGAATCAGCCACGGACCACACTGTCTGTACCCCAGGCCCAACGAGAGCTGCAGCTCCCACCAAAAATAAATAAATAAATAAATAAATAGATAAATAAATAACCCGAGATTGGGGCTGAGAAATCCCAATCCTTTCGGGCACTCCCCAAACACCACCATAACCCTGTCATGGCGGAGCGGAGGGATAGAGAGGTGCACATCGGATTCGCAGTGCCCTGACCCCAGTGCTGCTGGCTGCTCCTAGCAAACAAACTTAAGCTCGGGATCAGGGACTGTGGTCATTCCACATGTCCTGAGATTCTCCCGGGTCCAGCACAATAAGAACCAGAATACCACCATAACCCTGCCTCAGCGGAGCTGAGGTTTAGAGAGGCGCACAGTGGCTTCACAGCACCGGGACCCCAGTGCTGCCGGCTGCTCCTAGCGAACAAACTTCAGCTCGGGATCTGGGACTGTGGTCATTCCACATGTCCTGAGACTCTCCTGGGTCGAGTGCAATAAGGTCTAGCACCAAATCCTAGCACTGGTGGCCCCCCGAACCCTGGCAGAGAAACCCTGGCTCAGGATCGGACTGAGAAGTCTCAACCCCTTTTGGCACTCCCCTGAGAGCTCCGCCATAAGCTTGCCTAGCGTAGGAGAAGGTCAGAGGGGAAGGACAGAGAGGCAACCTGCCACAGGACAGGGCACCCCCTCTCCAGCTCACCCAGCGCCACCCCTGGCAGAGAAACCCCGGCTCAGGATCTGGGGACACTCAACAATACCTAGTACTCTCTCGGAATCAGCGAACATAGGGTCTATTGCCAGGCTGCTTCTGGCAGAGAGATCTGGGCCTGGGATCTGGTATTGAGAACACTCAACCCAAATCTTTCCCACACTACCCTGGGACCAGTCAACATAACCCCTCCTGGCAGAGGGAAAGGACAGAGAGGCAGCACACAGGAAAGGTGGACACCAAGTCCTGCGGCCACAGTGTCACAGAGCTGTTAGTCTCCCCGCGCATTTACCGCAGCAGGACCAAATCAGAGAGTAGAGATCAAGAGGAACCCCTGTGCATTCCAACTGGTCCTGCAAGAGAGTGAGTGAGCCTTCTAGGGAGAGTTTTCCCCAGACCCAGGGCCTCTCCACAGAAGCAACCAGAGATCCCTGCCACCCACACCCCTAGTGTGGGCATCATAGGGATTCTTGGGATAGCGACCACAACGTTGAAGCCTCTTCCTTGTGGGTCCACCAGTGTAATCCAGGCAAACAATCCCTGGATCTCAGACAGAAATACATAATAGTGGCCTGCAGGCCACTGCAATAGTCAGAGAATCCACGCATGCACACTGTGCCCACTAAAAGTGCATGCGAATAGCACCAGCATCACAATCCTTACTTAGGCAAAACTGAAACCACAATGCACACTCCCAAACCAGTGAACCTCTCTCATCTTCCTGAAAAAACAGTCCAGAAAACATAAAGTGACGATGATCATAGCCCGAACTACAAACTCAAGGAACAAACAGTGAGGGTTATACATAACCAGATGGCTAGAGGCAGACGTAAGAACACACCCAACAAAAACCAGGACATAATGACCTCACCAGCAACCCCACAAAACAATGGACACTTCAATTCACTAGATATACAAGAAAATGACCTCAAAACTATGTTTCTCCAGCTATTAGAGGCCCATAAAGATGAAATGAACAAAGCCCTCAGAGAAATAGCCAAAGAAATAGAGTCGAACCAAGAGGAAACAAATCGAGCTTTCAGAGAAATGACCATGAAAATTGAGGCAAACAAAGAAGAAATGAACAAAGCTCTCAAAGGAATGTCCACACAAATGAAGGCAAATAAAGAAGAAACAAACAGAGCTCTCATAGAAATAAAGGCAATTACAGCCAAAGAAGTAGAGGCACAATTAGTGATATAGAGAGAGGAAACGGACAAAAATTTAGAAGCTGACATTGAAAAGCAGGACTCCACATTGAAACAGATGAAGGAAATGGTGCAAGACATGAAAACAGAATTAGAATCAATAAAGAAAACACAAATAGAGAAAAACCTGGGGCTGGAGAACATAGAGAAAAGATCAGGAACTACAAAGGTAAGCATCACCAACAGAATAGAAAAGATGGAAGAAAGATTCTCAGGAGCCGAAGATACACTTGTGGAAATTGATACGTCTCTCAAAGAAAAAATAAAATCAGAAAAGTTCCAAACACAAAACATCCAAGAAATCAAGGACACCATGAAAAGAAAAAACCTAAGGATAATAGGAGTAGAAAAAAAGAAGACATTAGGCTCAAAGGTCCGGAAAATATTTTCAAGAAAATTATAGAAGAAAATTTTCCCAACTTAAAGAAAGAGATCTCAATAAACATACAAGAGGCCTACAGAACACCAAGTAGACTAGAACAGAAAAGAAATTCTTCACGTCACATCATAGTCAAAACACTGAACCTACAGAACAAAGAAAAAATTCTAAAAGCAGCAAGGGAAAAAGGCCAAGTAACATGTGAGGGTAGACCTATCAGAATCACACCAGATTTCTCAACAGAAACTATGAAAGCCAGAAGGGCCTGGACAAAAATCATACAGTCCTTATGGGACCACAGATTCCAACCCAGACTACTATCCCCAGGAAAACTTTCAATCAACATAGATAGAGAATTCAAAATATTCCATGACAAAACCAAATTTAAACAATATCTACATAGTAACACAGCTCTACAGAAGTTACTAGAAGGGAAACTCCAAACCAAAGAAAACAACTACATCTAAGGAAACAGAGGAAATAGATAACTACACAACACAAAAACCAAAAGAATACAAGCACTGAAACTCAGTGACACCACCGACCCCACATCAACAGTAAGTAACAATTGTTGGTCACTAGTATCTATCAACATCAACAGACTCAACTCCCCAATAAAAAGACACAGACTAACAGAATGGTTGCATAAACAGGATCCAACATTCTGTTGCATCCAAGAAACACACCTATGCAACAAAGATAAACACTACCTCAGAGTAAAGGGCTGGAAAACTGTTTTTTCAAGCAAATGGTTCCAGAAAACAAGCTGGAGTAGCCATCCTAATATCTAATAAAATAGACTTTCAACCCAAGTTAATAAAAAAAGATAAGGAGGGCCACTATATTCTCATCAAAGGAAAAATCAACCAAGAGGACATCACAATCTTGAATATCTATGCCCCAAATACAAGAGCACCTACATTCCTAAATGAAACAATATTAAAGCTTAAATCATACATTGATCCTAATACCTTAATAGTGGGAGACTTCAACAATCCACTCTCACCAAGGGACAGATCAACTACACAGACACCAAATAGGGAAATAAAAATACTTACAGACTCCCTAAAACAAATGGATCTAATAGACGTCTACAGATCTTTTCATCCAAACTCAAAAGAGTATACCTTCTTTTCAGCACCACATGGAACCTTCTCCAAAATAGACCATATAGTTGGTCATAAAGCAAGCCTCAACAGATACAAAAAGATTGAAATAATCCCTTGTATTCTATCTGACCACCATGGATTAAAGCTGGACCTCAACAACAACAGAAATAACAAAAAGCGGACACGCACATGGAAATTGAACAACTTGTTACTCAATGACAGCTGGGTTAAGGAAGAAATAAAGAAAGAAATTAAAGACTTTCTAGAATTCAATGAAAATGAAGGCACAACATACCCAAATTTATGGGACACATTAAAAGCAGTGCTCAGAGGAAAATTTATAGCACTAATTGACTTCAAGAAGAAATTTGTAACATCACATACAAGCACCTTAATGGCCCAACTGAAAACCCTAGGAAAAAAAGAAGCAGATACACCCAAGAGGAGCAGACGGCTGGAAATAATCAAACTCAGGGCTGAAATCAATCAAGTAGAAACAAATAAAACTATTCAAAGAATCAATGAAACAAAAAGCTGGTTCTTTGAGAAAATCAACAAGATGAGACAAACCCTTAGCAAAACTAACTAAAAAGCAGAGAGAATCTATCCAAATCAGCAAAAACAGAAATGAAAAGGGTGACATAACTACAGACAATGAGGAAATTCAAACAATCATTAGGTCATACTGCAAAAGCTTATATGCCACAAAATTTGAAACCCTAAATGAAATGGACAATTTTCTTGATAGATTCCATCTTCCAACATTAAGTCAAGATCAGGTAGAAAGACTGAATAGCCCTATATCCCCCAAGGAAATTGAAGCAGTCATTCACAGTCTCCCTTCCAAAAAAAGCCCTGGGCCAGATGGCTTCAGCACGGAATTCTACCGGAACTTCAAAGAAGTGCTAACACCAATTCTCCTCAAACTATTCCCCAAAATAGAAACAGAAGGAACATTACCAAACTCATTCTATGAAGCAACAGTCACCCTGATACCTAAACCACACAAAGACTCAACAAAAAAAGAGAACTTCAGACCTATCTCTCTTATGAACATTGATGCAAAAATACTCAATAAAATACTTGCAAACCGAATCCAAGAACACATCAAATATATCATCCACCATGACCAAGTAGGCTTCATCCCAGGCATGCAAGGGTGGTTCAACATATGGAAATCCATCAATGTGATCCACCACATAAACAAACTGAAGGAGAAAAACCACATGATCATCTCCTTAGATGCCGAAAAAGCATTTGACAAAGTTCAACATCCATTCATGTTTACAGTATTGGAGAGATCAGGGATACAAGGCACATATCTAAACATAGCAAAGGCAATATACAGCAAACCTATAGCCAACATCAAACTCAATGGAGAGAAACTTAAATCAATCCCACTGAAATCAGGGACAAGACAAGGCTGCCCACTCTCTCCATTCCTCTTCAACATAGCACTTGAAGTCCTAGCCAGAGCAATAAGACAACTAAAGGAGATCAAGGGGATACAAATCGGAAAGGAAGAGGTCAAAGTGTCACTATTCGCAGATGATATGATAGTATATATGAGCGACCCCAAATATTCAACCAGAGAACTCCTCCAGCTGATAAACACCTTCAGCAAAGTGGCCGGATACAAAATCAACTCAAAAGATCAGAAGCCCTCTTGTATACCAAAGACAAAAGGGACAAGAAAGAAATTAGGGAAACAACACCCTTCATAATAGCCACTAATAACATAAAGTACCTTGGGGTGACACTAATGAAGCAATTGAAACACCTGTTTGAGAAAAACTTCAAGTCTCTGAAGAAAGAAATTGAAGAAGATATCAGATGGAAAGATCTCCCGTGCTCATGGATTGGTAGGATTAACATTGTGAAAATGGCCATCATGCCAAAAGCAATCTACAGATTCAAAGCAATTCCTATCAAAATTCCAACTGAATTCTTTACAGACCTTGAAAAAAAGATTCCCAGCTTCATATGGAGAAACAAAAACCCAGAATCTCCAAAACAATCCTGTACAACAACAGATCATCTGGAGGTATCTCCATCCCTGATCTCAAGCTGTACTACAGGGCAACAGTAATAAAAACTGCATTGTATTGGCATAAAAACAGAAAGGAGGATCAGTGGAACCGAACAGAAGACACAGAAATAAACCCACACACCTATGAATACTCGATTTTTGACAAAGAAGCCAGAACCATTCAATGGAAAAAAGACAGCATCTTCAACAAATGGTACTGGACCAACTGGATGTCTACATGCAGAAAAATGAAAATAGATCCATATTTATCACCCTGCACAAAACTAAAGTCCAAGTGGATCAAAGACCTCAACATAAAACCAGATACTCTAAATCTGTTAGAAGAAAAAGTGGGGAACAGCCTAGAACTCATTGGCACAGGAGACAGCTTCCTGAACAAAACACTAATAGCACAGGCTCTAAGAGCAACAACCAATAAGTGAGACCTCATGAAACTGAAAAGCTTCTGTAAAGCAAAGGACACCGTCATCAAAACAAAACGACTGCCTACAGATTGGGAAAGAATCTTCACTAACCCTTTATCTGACAGAGGATTAATATCCAGTATATACAAAGAACTAAAGAACCTGAAAAGCAGCAAACCAAGCAATCCAATTAAAAAATGGGGAAAAAGCTAAACAGAGAATCCTCTGTTGAGGAATATCGAATGGCAGAGAAACACTCATTAGCTCAACCTCATTAGCCATCAGGGAAATGCAAATCAAAACGACCCTGAGATTTAATTTCACACCCATCAGAATGGCCTAGATGAAAAACTCAAGTGACAACACATGCTGGAGAGGTTGTGGAGAAAGAGGAACCCTCCTCCACTGCTGGTGGGAATGTAAACTGGTACAACCACATTGGAAATCTATCTGGAGCTTTCTCAGACAATTAGGAATAGTGCTTCCTCAAGACCCAGCTATACCACTGCTAGGTATATACCCAAACATTGCTCAAGTACACAAAAGGGATACTTGCTCAACCATGTTTATAGCAGCTCTATTTGTAATAGCCGGAACTTGAAAACAACCCAGATGTCCATCAAGGGAGGAATGGATACAGAAATTGTGGTATTTTTACCTAATGGAATACTACTCAGCAATCAAAAAGGAGGAAATCATGAAATTTGCAGGCAAATGGTGGGATCTAGAAAAGATCATTCTGATTGAAATATCCCAGAAGGAGAAAGACAAACACGGTATATACTCGCTTATATAGACCTATACGATATGATAAACATTATGAAATCTATACACATAAAAAAGATAATCAAAAGAGAGGACATGGTATAAGATGATCAATTCTCATTTAGAAAGACAGATGGGATGGGCAGTGAATGTATGACAGGAGTCTACTGAAGGCATCTGAGAGACTCTAACTAGCAGTGTTTTCAAAGCAGATACAAAGACTCATAACAAAACCTTTGGTAGAGTACAGGGAATCATATGAAAGAAGGGGAGTTAGTATGAGGGGGAAAGGATAGGAGCTCCACAAGGACCAGATATACATGGGCACAGGGTCTTTTCTGAGACTGACATTCAACCAAGGACCATGTATGGATATAACCTAGAACCTCTGCTCGGATGTAGCCCGTGGTAGCTCAGTAACCAATTGGTTTCCCATAGTAAGGGGAACAAGGACTCTTTCTAACAGGAACTCAATGGCTGGCTCTTTGACCTCCCCACCCCCGAAGGGAGGAGCAGTCCTGTTAGGCCACAGAGGAGGACATTGTAGCCAATCCTGAAGATACCTGATAAAACAGGATCAGATGAATGGGGAGGAGGTCACACCCTATCAGTGGACTTGGAAAGGGGCAGGGTGGAGAGGAGGGAGGGAAGGTAGGAGTGGGAGTGGGAGGGAATGAGGGAGCAGGATACAGCTGGGATACAGAGTTAATAAAAAGTAACTGATAAGAAAAAATAAAAATTTAAAAAAAAGAGAGAATTACAGCTCCATATTTTTCTCTTAAGAAATGAGATAACACAATGCTACTGGTAATATTATAGAGCACCTGATGAGTAAGGCTTTTAACCTTTCTTTGTTTTGAAAACATATTTTTAGATTAATTAGGTTTTTTTCACTTTATATCCCAGCTGCAGCCCCTTCCCTCGTTCCCACCCAAGCCTATCCTCCCTCCCATTGACTGTTCTTCCAGAGGACCAGTTTTCAATTGCCATCAACCACATGGCAGCTCACAACTGTCTGCAAATCCAAGATCTGTCAACATCACACAAACACACATGCAGGCAAACACCAATGCACATAGAGGAAAAACAACAACAAAAAGGTGAATATGTATCAGACGACAACACCCAGGACTCAATTCTTCCCTTTCACTGTCAATTCTTAGACTAAGTAAAAAACAAAGTTGGTTCTACAATCCATAAGAGTTTGTACTCTGAAGCTTCAATACCACATACAAACCTCCTAGGAAGCTCTGAATCAAGAACTTTGAAGCAGTCCACGTTCCAAGTAATACCTCAGATCCTGAACCCCAAGCCCTTTAAAATACACACAAGCCACGTACTGGCTTTGGGTAAGCAGAGTTTAGAAGATCCAGCTTCTCCACAGAATTCAGAAAACATGAGACACTCCATTGCTTAACTCCCAACTCTCAGTTTTAATAATGACCCTGCCAGAAAGACTGTTACAACCATGAGCTCAAGCTTTAATTAAACTAGTACTTAAAAGAACCAGTTTTTGTATGGTAACAATTAGGGCCTCTTTTTCCAAAACCAACATTTTTAAGATTACAACTTTCTAATTATATCATATACATATATGAATCATTTCAAATATAATTATCCAGGAAGAAAAAATGGTTAGGGCAACCAAAATTTACACTTACCTGTCTCTTCCCTTCCTGACAATATTTACTTCAAAATAATAAAACCCACAGATTGCTGGTATCACATGCATGGCTTGAACAGATGCTTCAACATTGGGAGTTCTACAAAAATCTACATGTGAAACGAGAAAGACATAGGACAGATGCGATTTTCAAGTGAAAAATCTTAAACAATTCAAGACATTAAGGCACTTAGATGAAATTTAATTTCTGTTCTCATCATTTCAAGTAACTGAGGAAGTGACAAAACATTTACTATTGCAATGAATTGAATTGAATGTGCAAAATAACTTCAGCTAGCCAAAAAACTCTTTGCACTATCTCTTGGTTGTATTAAGAGTTCAGAATCTAGCCAGGCGTGATGGCACAAACATTTGATCCTAGCACTGGGGAGGCAGATGCAGGCAGATCTCTGTGTGTTAGAGGCTAACTTGGTCTACAGAGTAAGTTCCAGGAAAGCCAGGGCTACACAGAAAACTCTTGTCTAAAAAAGTTTTCAAGAAAAAAAGGTCAGAGGCTAATCAAGGAGGTCCCTGGTTAAGATGATCAACCCTTTCTCAGAAAGGCCAACAGGATAAAAATCGAAAAGGAAGAAAACAGGGAACAGGACAAGAGCCTACCACAGAGGACCTCTGCCTTTACCCTGCAGGGCATCGAGGTAGATGCTGAGACTCATAGCCAAACTTTGGGCAGAATGCAGGGAATCTAATGAAGGAAGGGGAGAAAGACCTGGAGAGGACAGGAGCTCCACAAGGAGAACAACATAACCAAAAAATATTGGCAAAGGAGTAATTTCTGAGACTTATACTCCAACTAAGGACCAGGCACGGAGATAACCTAGTACCTCTGCACAGATTTAGCCCATGGCAACTCAGTCTCCAAGTGGGTTCCCTAATAATGGGAACAGGAAATGTCTCTGATATTAACTCAGTGGCTGGCTCTGGAGTCTCCTTACCAGGCCACAGAGGAATACATTGCAGCCACTCCTAATGAAACCTGATAGGCTACAGTCAGATGGAAGGGGAGGAGGACCTCTTCTATCAGTACACATGGGGAGGGATATGAGAGGAGATGAGGGAGAGAGAGTGGGATTGGTAGGGGATGAGGGAGGAGGCTACAACTGGGATACAAATAAATAAACTGTAATTAATAATAAAAATTCAGACTCTGAACACAATGAGTATGGGCAGTGGCTGTTAATTTTTTTAAGATATTTTAAAAAGATTTTTTTCATGTGTGAGTGAATGAATGTCTGCATATATGTATCCAACCCCTGTGCCTGCTGCCTAAAGGCCAGAAGAACATGTTTGATTCTTTGGAACTGCAGTTATTATAGGCTATTGTGAGGTTGTCTTGTGGGTACTGGGTATCAAACCCAAATCTTCTGCAAGAACTACTGAATCATCTCTCCATTTCATAAACTAGAGAAATTTAAGGCTATAATTTTCACTTATTCTGGATTGGAAGCACATGAGATAATGATCTTAATTTTATCGGATATAAATCTGCATTTACTTTGTAACATTCTTATACATTCTTTTCTAAAACAGACCACCTTTTAAACTGGGGATATTTGTATGATGGCATACTATAAAATAAACTACATTAATAGGCAAATCTCATCAAGAATTTATAATTCTGTTATTTGATATATTCTGATTATTTGTGAAGAAAGACTAAGCCACAATTATTTTTGTTTGTTTGTTTGTTTGTTTGTTTTTTAAGACAGGGTTTCTCTTTGTAGATTTGGCTCTCCTGGATTCACTTTGTAGACCAGGCTGGCCTCGAACACAGAGATCCACTTGTCTCTTCCACCTCTAGTGCTGGGATTACAGGCATGTGGCACTGTGCCTGGCTTGATCCCCAATTCCTGAGTCAATTACAGTCTATTGAGAAGTACAGATCCATATTTTTCTCTTAAGAATTGACATAACACAATACCTGTAATATTATAGAGCACCTGATGAGTAAGGTTTTTAAAATCTCTTTGTTTTAAAAAATTATTTTTACATTAATTACAGTTTTTTTCACTTTATATCCCAGCTGTACCCCTTCCCTCATTCCCTCCCAATCCTATCCTCCCTCCCAATAACTGTTCTTCCAGAGGACCAGTTTTCAATTGCCATCAACCACATGGCAGCTCACAACTGTCTGCAAATCCAAGATCTGTCAACATCACACAGACATACATGCAGGCAAACACCAATGCACATAAAGGAAGAAGAAGAACGAAAAGGCGAATATGTATCAGAGGACAACACCCAGTACTCAGTTCTTCCCTTCCACTGTGGGTTCTAAGGACTGAACTCAATTTCTTTGACTTGCAGTGAGCCATTTCACAAGTTCACCATGAAAACATTTTTATAAAGGCAAAAGCAAGACTCAGCCCTAAGACCACAGAGAGCCAATGAAGTCAGCTAGTAAGACAAAACTGTAAGCAGAAAAATGCAGCCTGCCCCACCACATCCCAATAATTTTAACATATGTAGGTAAAAGAATTATGATGAGTTGAGAAAAAAGAAAAAAAATAACTGCACAAATATGCCAAACAGTCACGTGTATATGTGTGTGTTTGTGGGATGCATGTGAGAAGATGTATGCATATGTGTGGAGACCAGAGATCACCACAGATATTGTTCAGAAGATATCACCAACTTTGCTGAGAAGGAAGAGGGAAGACTCTTACAAGCCTGGAATTCAACAGAGTAGGATACACTGGTTACCAGGGATGTGCCAATCTCTGTTTTCTCAGGACAGGAATTACATGTTCATGCCACCATCCATGAAATTGTTTTTGAAATGTATGCCCTGAGGCTCAAACTTAAGTCCTCATGCTTGTGTAGTAAGCACATTACAAGCAGCTGAGCTATCTGTGGCCCCAATCCTTTTATGCATAATAACCACTTAATAAGTAGACATTTATTGAATTGTAGTAACAGTGAAATAGATTTTCAGTAAACTGTATTCAAATAATTAGGTTAATTGACCATGCAAAATTGATGCATTAAAAATTAGACTGTCATAGTTGGGCCTACTCCGTGTGAGCTGTTGGTTCCCAAAACAATACATGCTATTTGCCATTGCTTTTGGTTGCTCACCAGAATGAGATGGTTAAGACCCTAATGACAGACACACTTTAATCATAGTACGTAGAGAAAACAAGCAGGAGCTGAGCTGGAAACTTCCTCACTGATAGCTATTGTTCATAGTGCCAAAAGGTGCTTTGCAGGCCACTAGGGAAGAGCAGTCATCAAGAGTCTTCCTCAACTGTGGACACTGTGTGTTACTATACTACTGACCCACCAAGCAAGTTGTACCTACAGGTAAATTAAATAGTGGCATGACCAACAGCACTTTGATTGTATTTAAGGTCCACTCACCTCTCATTCTATAGACCTGGCTAGAGCTCGTATCTGCGGAGGGACTAATGGGGAATCTACTTCTGTTGTTTTGCCAAATAGACCCATATACCCTGATGAGCTTGTAAAGTGGCTTCTAAGTGTTTATGTTTATGCCCATAGGTTAATGCTGTTATTAGCTTTGGTCAAAAGAGTTTCTTTCTACAGTGGGTGGCAGCTAGTAGTCAAGTGTGGAGAATAAGTGATCTCTGAATGTTCAACCCAAAATAGAAATCTATAGTACCTTCTCCAAGGCTCAGGGAACATCACAGAGGAGATGTAGAGAGAATGTTGAGAGCTAGAGGAAGGAATGGAGTACTATAAAATGCTGTCTTCCAATCATGGCAGAGCAAATGTACTCTTGAACTCTAACCAGATAGGATTATCTGCACAAGCTTAGGTCTGTGAACATTGTGCTTCATGTAAAGGATCTACAAGTAAGAAGTTAATGGTTATTAGGTCAGGGAGATACATTTTCTTCAGTGATGTAGGCACTGATAAGATGTTCTTGCTCCTGTATCAATCATCACCCATGATTTGTAAGCAACCCTAATGAAACTCAATGGGTTAAACACACACACACATACACACACATGGGGAGAGGGTAAAAGAAAGAGATTAGTTGTAAAGGAAATTGAATCAGTAGGAATAAGACAGGAAAGAAGAAATTATTGACTGGACATTTTAATTGGAATTCTAAATCAATTATTTTATTATTGGGCTTTTTTAAAATAATAAACAGTAAATTTTGGCAGTAACCAAAACTTATTTTAATTTACCAAAATTTTTATCCTAACAACAAATGATAAAGTTTCTGGTACTAACCACAACTTCTATGATTGATCTCAAGCTATAAATGAGAAGTAATATCTAACATATCTAGTACTATAGGAAAAGCCACATTTTAAGTGAACTGTATTTAGTAAATCCGTTAATATTCAAAACAACCCAATGATTAAAAGTACTATGTAGCCTCATTTCATAACTGAGGATAAAGTGAAATAAACCATGTCAATTTTAGAAACCTACTGATTGAAAATTCCAAGCCAGCATAAGTGCTGCAAATTAAATTCAAGAAGCCTGCTCCAGCAAGAGTCCTGGCCCCACATGAAAGATTTAGGGACATTGAGAATTCTGGGAGTCATGCCATATCTATCCTCATCTATTTTTTATCTGCTTTAAGGCAGAAGAAAAAGAGAATGAATCATGTAAGGTGTACAACTTCTGAAAGTACCATGAGGTCTTGCATGGAATTTTCTCATTCAACATTTGTAACATTGGTTATATACCACCATTTTTAAAAGTCAACCTTTTACAGAGATGGTATCATTTGTTCCAAATTGGTAGACTCATGCTAAATCCATGCAAATTAAAATCCTATACATGTTTTCATCACATAAAATATCCAAAAGTTCTTCACAATTTTAAATCTATTAAGAGCCTTTGTTTATTATGCTCTTGTAAAACATTTTAGAAAATTTGGTAAATGTGAAAATGTAAACAAGTTGATTCATTATTAAACTTAAAAATCACAGAGGGAATGGAGGTGTAGCTTAGTGGTAGAATATTTGCCTAACATATACAATGCACTAGGCCAGTTCAACCTTTACATAGCTATGACCCTTTAATACAGTTCCTTATGTTGTGGTGACACCCCAACCATGGGCTTTTTATTCCCACTTAAAGCACTCCTTCCTAGGCCCACAGTCTATATTTGGTAACTACCTGCAACTATTCCACCTCAGAAATACTAAATTCTAACCAGGCCTGTCCTACAACAGAATATATTACTTAAATATGACTTAGTTCACTTACATTTGAATATGGGAATGGTGGTAACAGAATCAAGATGTCACTTGGTCTATAACACAGCTTTTCTCAATACTATGATAAATGTTAAAAGGTTAACAATATGGAAAGCCCTTAAACAGAAAGATCTGATATTTTAACAGAAGCATATCTCAAAGGACACAGTATGCCACTATGTTAAGCCATCAGGGCAACAAGGCAAGGGACAGAGGTTAGAGGTTTTAAGAAGGTTTCCTATATGAGTAGAGATTCACCCATTCACTTCCACCACATACGTCCAGCAGTATGGGAAGTTAACAGAATCAGAATTGGCATTAGAAAATTACCCACAATCCCATAGGATATGACGTTTATCAACTAGAGTTCAAAATGTAGTTTTCTTTGCCTTTACTTAAAATTCATTAATTCAAAAGTTACTGAGATCAATACTTTCTCCCTTTCCCTGAGGCTATTTCAAATGTTATGCAATGAAGATTGTTTTATCAAGTTGGGTAGGGTGGTTTACATCTACAATCTCAGCACTTGAGTTAGAAGCAGAAAATTAGGAATTCAAAGTTGCTTTCAGCTAAACATAGTGACTTCAAGGACAGCCTGGGCTACAGGAGACCCTATCACAGTGGTTCTCAAACTTCCTACTTCGGAGACATTTTAACAGAGTTCTTCATGTTGTGGTGAACCCCAACCATAAAATTATTTCATTGCTGCTTTGTAACCATATTTTTGTTACATTTATGAATCATAATGTAAATATACATGTTATGTAATATGTGACTCCTGTGAAAGTTTCATTTGACCCTCAAAGGGGTTGTGACTCACAGTTTGAGAGCTGCTGCCTTATCAAAAAGAACAAAGGAGAAAGGTGATTAGAGAGTGCAAAGAAAATGAAAAAGGGTGGAAAGTGCCTAGATTATTTTGTCAAGGTGGGCCTGGTAGTGTTGACCTGTTACTCAGTACACACAGTGTACTGAAGGAGGCAGCTTGCAAAATGAATGACTACATGGGCAACTTATATAGACCCCGTCTAAAAATATTAAAACAGGCTAGGAATGTAGCACAGCATTAAGCCATTTAGCCAGAATGCATTGAAATGCTACTTAAAAAAATAAAAATCACATTCTGCATTCTACCCTGGAGTTTTTGCCTCTCTCCTAAATGATTTTTTAAATCTGTGTTCATTACAGTTCTTGGTATTATAAAGTTCTATAGTTTGCCTAAGACACAATGCCATGTATCCACACTACAGTACCACAAGCACACAAGATATTTTTACTGTCTGAAAATACCCTCTATGCTTAGTCTATTTGATCCCATTCCTTGGACAATCACACTTTTTCACTGCCTCTACTCTTTTACCCTTTCTACTTAGTCCTTTTAGACAGGTTGCCTTCACTTAGGAATACGGAGTTCAAATTCGACATGTCTGCATGATGACCTGATGGCGCACTACATTGTTCCTTGATAACATCCCATTACATCAAACTTCTTGGGTCTCTTGATCCCATCTGTCACCAATTACTGAAAGATATCTTGGTTGCTACCACTTTAAAGATCATCAGTAAATTTGGTACAAATATTGACCAGCAGAGAAGGTTTAGGTATTCAGATGAGCTAGGTAAATATTTGGGTATACTGCTAATGGGAAGTAGGATGAACACATCGTTTGTTGTATTAGTACAGCCAACCATATCCAAAGTGGCTATACCATTGTGCATCCCCACTAACAATAATTTGAGGTTTTGTTGTTAGGTAGCCACACCAACACCTGGCAAACTCTCAGGTTATGGTTAAAATTTAGCCATTCTAACATGTGTATTTCTTGTTTGGGGTTTTGGGTTTGTTATGTTTTTAAAGAGGCTTTTCATTTCAATTAATTAGGTGTCAAGAACACCTTCAAGAAGAATCTAAGGCTGAAGTGTCAGACATGTGCAATGCTAGTACAAATACCAGTGGGGACTCACCAAGGCTTGCATCTCATTAGAACTGTGACTGCTGTGTTGTTACAAAGTTCCACACTCCTAAGTAATTATCCCAGCCTCACCCTTCCAGGGTCCTGTTATTTCTAATGCACAGTTGTATGGAAAACAAGGTTTTCTCCACAATGCATTTGTGGCATTGCAACAGAAATGCCTGTTGTCTTCTTATAGAACACACTATCTGAAGACTTCACTTTTACAGGTTATCTAATTTTCTGAAACTTTCCTTGGGATTTTTTTTTCTTCTTCCAGGACAAGCTTAATGGAGAATCTCTTAAAAGGCCTCAAATGCCCTTGATTTCCTTCATAAGCCTATACTTCCACCACCCTTACCAGCAAAGCCGTATCCATGGCCTTTCATCAGTATCACAAACCACTTACAATTCTACTACCCTAGCAGTCAATGTGGTAAAAGATCACTGCCACAAATTCATCACCTGGTCTTTCTCAGTGTCACCTACTTTATGTTCAGAAATCTTCAGTCAACCTGTTTTAGTTATTCTAAAAGGATCATCCACTTCATATTCATTCATGTTAAGCTTTTGAAGCTTGCTGAGTTTATTTAATGAAGAAAATGAGAGGCCATTAGATGTAGTCAAAGTCAGTTCTCCACTCTGCTATTCCAATGTGATCCATGTCCACACCAGTCTGCCTCCCATGGTCTATTTCTCCTCTCCAGGACCTACTACCTGTGTTCTGCAAAGACTGCTACTGGTCTTTACCTCATCAGCGCTCAAACAAAATATCTTTAGCAAAATCTTCTTCAATTTTACCTCACCCTTTGAGAACACAAAGTCCCCACAATTTATTCACTTTTATCATTAGTTCTGTGCCTCTGTGTGATAAACAATTGTCCCTGTTAGTATTGTATTCAGGTTGGTATTGAGTAACAAATTTACCTTTACCTAAAATCATAGTCTCATACCAATTTGAACATCACTTCAGTTTTACTTACAAACTGAATGAAGACTGATGCAGAACTAATACAACTGCTGTCACATTACTTTCAAAAGTCTTGATCGTGGGATTTCTATCTACCCTGATGATATCAGAATCTAGCCCTCAGCTAAAATGTAACCAAATATTGGCCATTAAAAACAGAGATGTTTTTCCCTTACCTTATAAAGATAATCTTGCTATGTTCCTCAAGAGTGCCCTCTCTGCCACATCATCTCTACTTGGAACCTCCACTTATCCTTTCAACTCCTGACAGCTGGGTTTTATTTCCATCATGAAATACAGACTGCTATCCCGAAGGCTACAATGGTCTTATTACAAAACCAGTGATCAATTTTCCAGGTCTATCCACTACACACTACACTATCCACTGTATACGGGACCTCTTCCTCCTTTCTAATTTCCACAGCTCAGGTCCCATGACACTGCTCTCCTTTCCACCCAGGTACCTCAAAACAGTTTCTTCTTGTGCCTGCATCTGCCTGTTAATGACCCATTAATGTTCTGCCTCTGCCATAGCTCTCTCCCTCCATACAGTAAAACACTGTCAGTTCACCTACCTCCTCAGGATAAGTCCCAAAACAGTGTTAACAGTAATCCCTCTTCGCAGGCTTCAGATGACTTAAAACCCTTCCCAGGAGGAAGGTCCTCACATTGTCCCTAATGAAGAAAGCAGGGCTCAGACTGTGTGTTACCACAAATACTCTGCATTTTATTACTACTCCCATTCTAATCTAAGCCAACACATGTGTTATGATTTTACTTGTGAACTGTCCTTCACAAGCACATGTTTAAAATTGGTCCCTGGCCGTTAGATCAATCAGGGAAGTATGTTGGAACCTTTAAGAGGTGGTATCCATTGAGTTGCAATAAATGAGTTGTTGAGGGTGGATCAGAGGTATTATTTCCTGATCCATAGGACAAAGGAAGTAGCCTCAGAGTCCTGTTGCATCCAAGAACCCCAACATGCCTTCCCCTACTATGGAGGACTGTGTAACCTTCAAAAGGATGAACAGAAATAAACCAATCCTCCTATGATGTTTCTGCAACTCATTTTCTTACAGCGTTGAGAAAAATAACTAATCCAACATGTTAGCAACCTGTGTGAAGATTACTAACTCATATAGTAATACCCGTGAAAGCTCTAGACAATAAACTGTGTAGTAGCTCAGCAGGCATCATACTTCCACAGAGCTTCAAATGAGAAGGAAAGATAAGCCAGTCATGGAGCAAAGATCTAAAATCTGCAGCTGTAGCTGAGTCTCAGCTCCAGAATTGGTACAGCTTTGTGAATTTCCATGGGTGAGTTCACTTAAAAACCCTTGATTCCAGTACAGTTACTCAGCTCCTTTGTGAGGCTTTTTTTTTTCTTTCAGCATCTCCTGATTTCCATGAAAATCTCTTATTAAGATTCCAATTTCTAGGGCTTGGCATGGTGACACACATCCTTAATCCCACCATTCAGAAAGTTGAGAGGTAGGTGGATCTCTGATATCAAAGCCAGCGTCGTCTATATAACAACTTCCAGGCCAGCCAAGGCTACACTGTGAGATCCTGTTTCAGAAACAAACAAAAGATTCTCATTTTCAATTATCCTCAAGGATATTATAATGCAGTGCTGACATCTTCCAAACCTATTTGATTCAAGGTTTACTTTGTGGAGATGAGGGAGGGAGGGAGTGACTGGGAGGGAATGAGGGATCGGGACACGGCTGGGATACAGAGTTAAAATGTAACTGATAAAAAAAATTAAAAAAAAAGGAAAACTCAGATTGACCATAAAAAAAAAAGAAATCTATAGAGCTAGGTATGTAATACTTCTTTATTTCTCACATTATTCCTCATATTTCTGTGTTACCTTAAAAAAATCTCAGAAATATATATGCATTTCTCTGTCCCTTCCCACTCTCCATGTTACATTCTTTAAAGCAACAGATTCCTAAAACAATTGGCATTTTTTCCTTGTACACTTGAATCTATCTTTCAATCAATGTGTGGTCTTAAATTAAAATGAGTCAGGCACTTCCTTTTGAAATCTCTTGATGATTCTCTACATCCTACAGAATAAAGTCTAAGCTTACAGATCCAACTTAGAATAACTGTTTACTCCATGCTTTTGACTTTCATACACTCTGCCCTAGACCTTTCTCTCATCGTTTAAGCTTGGCTACCGAGCTTAACTTTTCCAAGCAACAGCAGTGGTTCTCAACTGTAGGTTGAGGTCCATTGGGGGCGGGGTCAAATGACTCTTTCACAGGAGTTGCCTAAGACCATCAGAAAAACAAATGCTTACACTGCAATTCATAACAGTAGTAAAATTACAGTCATGAAGTAGCAACAAAAATAATTTTATGGTTGGAGTCACCAAAACATGAGGTCACAGCATTAGGAAGTATGAGGTTCAGCCTCAGTTAGTGGCTCCTATCTTCCACAATATCATTCTAAAATTTCCCCCACTACTTCATTTTATTTTCTTTGAACACTGTGTAGTCAAAGATGGTATTTTAATTTTCTTTACGCCCAGAAACTAGCACCAAGTAAACATGGAGTTTACAGGAAAGAATGAATGAGTTGAGTAGACAAGGCGACAAACTTAACAGAATTTTCTGCCCCATACCTAGCTAGTTTTTTCTGAGTATAATTATTAAGTTCCATCAAAGCAAATTTATCAAATTTTAACAAAGAGATCCAAGGGAAAACTCAGTTCACTTCCAACTCATTTGATTTTTTGCTTTGATACAAGATCTTAGTATGAAAGACAGGCTGGTAAAATGAAACTCTGTGTCTTCAACCTCCCACACATCCTGAGATTACAGGAACTCACCTCCATGCCCATTATAAATTTCTTATTTTAAAGATCTCTTAAATTACCCTTATATAGTGTGTGTGTGTGTGTAAGTGTGTGCACAGTAAATGAGTTATCTTCCTCAATCACTATTAGTCTTGTTTTATGATCTCTCCTTGAACCTGGAACTGGCTGTTCTCTGGCTAAAAAGTCCCTAAGCCATACCTGGGCTCATCTGGCCAACCAATCAACCCCCCCACACACACACACCAAGAGTTTCAGGTGCACACTGACACAAACTGCTTTCATGTGAGTGGTGGTGATCTGAACTCTTGTCCTCATGCTTGTAGAGAAAACACTTTACCCACTAAGCCACCTTCTTATCACCCCTATAATCCTCCTTTGTCTTTGTAAGCAAACATTTCTTAAGATATTTGATCAGACTTAACAGACATATTTTTAAGTCACTGAGATGGCTTAGTGAATAGGAGTACCACAATGACCTAAACTCCAGGCCATAGGACCCACAAGATGGAGAGAAAATAAGCATTTTAAGTTGTTCTCTGACCTCCACATGTACGTGCTTATAACACACAATAGCACATAAGCCTGCATGTACATTCCTAATTACATTAAAAATATAATAAGGAAACAGTACAACATTTTCCGGGAATTATATTTAGTAAGGGTTAAAGACTAGTAACTGCTGTGACTTGGGGAGATTGCTCTGCAAAAACACAACTTGACGCTCTCCCAGGACTTGAGTTTGGTTTTTGGCACCAACACCAGGTGGGTCACAATTGCTAGTAACTCCAGCTCCAGGGGATCCAATGCCCTCTTCTGGACACCAGGGCACATGCACTCAGGCATGCATACCCGACACCCACACATAAAAAGAATAAAGATGCTACAATTAAAAGGTGCACTTCACCATTTCATCACTTCTTCAGGCTCCCACGTTCCAATTCTCTGTCATCTGTTCAAAGCACTGCAAGGCAGGACTACCAAAGTGTCCCAAATTTTCTGAAGCATTACTGAATTTCAGTTACCTCTTCCCCTAATGAGAAATACCTTTGATGGCAACTGTCTTTCACTAAAGTGAAAATAAATCAACACAAATGAAATGAGTTATTACAAATAAAGCAGAAATCACAAAATTTGGAGACAGAAAAATTAGTTTTATTTTTGATTTTTTTAAATTTATTTATGTATAGAAGTGTTTTGCCTGCATGCATGTGGGTGCTAGAAATTAAATCCATGTCTTCTACAAGCTCAATAAGTGCCCTTACAGCTGAACCATCTCTTTAACCCCACAAAATTGTCAGCCCTGGCTGACTTAAACAAGACTGTGAAAATCTAAACTTCAGGTGCTCCCACTTGCCAAATCTACTTGTGTCAGATCTGTTTGTGTCTCTTTAAAGAGTCCTGATAGTGTGTGTGTGCATGCTTGGACTCAAAAGAAAGAGAGAGTGGATCTGTAATTGAAGCATTTATGCTAACTGAACCCAATGTCATATTCATTAAATGATTCTTTAATATTCATCAAAAATAAAATAAAGTTATTATAATAAATTCTAAACATGTCACTTTAGAAATTAATCAACTGACAATTTTTTAAGAGGGCTAGTCTTGAGTGTTTCAATAATAGCTTGTTACATAAAATGCCTCAAAAATTTATCGTAAGACCAGCAAGGTGGCTCAATGGGTAAGGACACCTGCCAACAAGTCTGATGACCTGAATTAGATCCCTATAATTCACATGGAGGAAAGAGGGAATCCACTCCCACAAGTTGTCATCTGAGCTCCACAACTGTACCATGTCAAACTGATAGGAGCAAACACACACACACATGTACACAGTTAAAAGAAAAAAAAATAACATACACTATTCCACATATACCATAACTCTCCTGCAATTCAATCCATTTTTATCTAGGTATTTGTCATTTTTAACGTGGAACCTTCCCATCTCTGAAGATACTGCTTCCAATTCCAATTCTAAATTGGATCAGCATTTCCAGTTTAGAAGAAAATTTTAAACACAGAATGTGTGCAGACCAAAATCAATATCATCATTTTTGGAAAACAAGTTTGATCAATCTTTTACAGTTTTGTAATACAGAAAAATGCAAAGAGTAATATTTCACGTTAAAAAAGCAATGCAGCACAAGGATACATCACATAAAACATCTACTCTTGCTTGTGAAATTTACCTTTTATTTATTAATCTACATTTCCTTTTTGCTCTTGAGTTAAAGTTGTCCAGTACATTTGGTGTCCTTCAAAACACAAACAAATAACAAAAAAAAAAAAGCAACACCAGAAAAGACACAGACTTTAAAATAGCAAGACTCCATGAAGGTTTAGAAGAGAGACACTGTCTTTGTAACATGGGGAAAGGAGAGACAAAGGAAATAAAAACTGGAGAAAAGAATGACAACCACTCTGTTCTTCCAAAACTAATGGTTCATGTTTATCAAACAAGAATGTTTCCAGAAAGTGAATATCAGTGTTACACAACAGAAAGTAAGAAAAAGGCCACCACAAATCTTGCCTGATGCGTCTAAAACAAAAAGGGGGAACTGTAGAGAGCTGCGGAATGCTATGCCTTAAAGATGGAGCTGGTTTCCACCTTCCACCTTCCCGATGGTGAGTGCTCTCTGTCATGAACAACTCCACATTTGGCTAAGGCCGAGGATCTGGCTTGCTTCCATGTATGTGGACCTATCTGCATTGCCCCCGTGGCACGCCTGGGTTGGCTACCCAGAGGCTATTTAAGCTGTGGGCTGGCTTTCCCCGGGGTCCGAGGATTGATCAATGTTCCTGAATAAACTGCATTGAAAAAAAAAAATAAAATAAAATAAAATATCTCATCAAAAAAAAAAAAAAAAAAAAAAGAAAAAGGCCACAGGAAAACTGTGACATTCAAAGCCCAACCACGTAAGCATGCATTTGTCTCTGGCCTAGATGATTAATTTTACATAAAAGAAGTAAATACAACCAATCAAGGAATGTTACAATGCCACATTAGCCACAATCATGAGAGCTAAGCTCCCACAGAAATTTTCTTACTGACCATCCAGGTCAAATACCACAGCACTCAGAAGACTCTGATGCCCACTCTCCTAACAGAGCTAATACCACCAGTGACTGCTGGGATTCACAAAAGATGGGATTCTTTGCTCACTAACCTCCCCTACACAATCTCTGCCTTTAAATGTAAAATGAAGTTCTGTCAAATCTAACAAAAGCATTCTGGCAGCCAAAACAGAAATGAACATAGCATAGCACTTACTGTTCACACCAATTTAAAACCAAAATTAAGTAATAATCCACAAGGAAATCAACAAAATGTCCTAACTAAAGGGGAAAAAACCCTTTGGTATTTTGAAAATTTCAGACACTTATATAATGGAATATAAAGGAATATAATGTTCGAAAAAGTAAGTACTTCTTTGGATCTATGACAACAAGAAGAAATGTAAGAAGGCCCATCTTTGGGTAGATTCTTTACAACCAAATCATTCAGCAGATTTCTGTTGCCATACTCATTTAAACAGTAGCTGATTTTTCAAGGTTCTTCTCAAACCCCAGTTGTTCATTCTTTCTGAATATTGCCACAGGTTTGTATACTCTACCTACATATCGCTAGGATCTGAAGACCCCCCCCCCCTTCCTTTATAGCCAATCAAAAAGAGCCTGCTTAGAATGTAAACACTCCTCTGCTTTAGATTCAAAGCCACCGGGATGTGTATCAAAAATGATAGCACTGCATTGTTTTTTGACTGTTCCACAAAAGTAAACATGATGAAGGCATTTAATCTTAGGTACAATTCAACCCTGCCCCTGTCATTTATAATTTTCTATACAACTGAATTGTTTAAAGCTTTGTTATAACCTCGGAAAAGTGAGGATGGGAAGGAGCAGAAGCCTAAGGTGGCTAAGTATGTTAGCTGAGGGGCAAAATATAAGCCAATTTTCTTCAAAAGGCTAATTGGTATCTTTGAATACCCTTGTTTTCAACAAAACTTCATGTAACACCACCTGGAAACACAGGACATTTCCAATTTGGGATAGAGGAGGGGGCAGTTCTGCTCCCTGAAGAAAACAGGGAATACAGAGGTTCCCCTCTCACTCTCCCAGTTGCATTCAGTAAGATACAATGATGGCCAGCTTGGGTCCCTTCTCATTTTCTACTCCTACACAATCTCAGGCATAATTTGGGACAAATAACACACTGATTAGGCCTCTCTGTCCCTCCTGTGTATCTTGGGTCTCGATTAATTAGAAACTGTACCTCGGAATCCTGTCTCGCACCCACCACTGCATAAGAGGAGATAACCTCACCTTCGCTACCTGGAGAACAATGTAACCCAACTCTGGCCAGTAGATTTATCTCAGGGAAATAGGAAGGGGCAGTGTATCCCGTCATCCTGGATTCCCTCAAACCATCCCACTCTGGGCCTAAGAAGCCAAGCTCCTTCCCTAGCCCAGAGCCTCACCCAGCACTGTCTGATCTCTAAGTGAGACCTGGAATCCCATACCTCTGTAGTGCACCCTCAGGTTGTTCTGTGAGATGCCAATGTACCTGAACTTGTCCTTCAGGCTCCAGGACCTGGGCAGTGAAGTCTTCTGCTCATCCATGGCCAGGTATAGGCTCTTCAAACGCTCTGTGGCTCCTGCTCATAAAGAGGTCTCCAAACTCCTCGAGGTCTCCAAGGCTGGGACCTGAACACCTGCAGCTGATCCCAGAATGCCTGCGGCCCAGCCAGGGACATGGCCAGGCCAGGTGGAGCTCTGGCGGGGTTGGCCGCTGAGGCGGTGCACAGGGGCGGCATGGGTGGCGGCAGATGGGGCAGGATGGAGGCCACCTCAGTCCCTAAGCCTCCACAGGGTTTACCAGCCTGGGAGGAGTCGATGCTGGAGGCCATGGGCGCGGGCAGGGCGTCTCAGGAGCCAGAGGACCCATTGTCAGCTGGTGGCAGGGGCTGCTCAGACATCCCTGCAGCGACTCAGAGAGCGACTCCTCCATTAGTCACCGCTTCCTTCTGTGCTTCCCTGGGCGCTGTCACTGTGACGCCTAGTCTGCGCGCCCCGGAAATCGGGGCGCAGCGGTTGAGGAGACCCGCTTTGGGTGGGCCAGGCTGCGCGAGGAACCCTCCGCCAGTCAGTGGCGGCCAGGTGACCCCGGGTGGTGGGAAGGCAAGGGGCGCTGGCGGGCGGGCCTGGGTGAGGTGGGGAAAAGAAGCAGAGACTCTGCGAGGCGCGCTCCTCTCCCGTCTGTTTCCGGCGGGCAGACAAGCTGTGGAGACGCTGCGCGGGGGGGGGGGGGGGGGGGGGGGCGCCAGCTGAGGGAGTGGCGACAGGTGCGCCTGCCTGCTGGCGGTTTGGCAGCTTCTCAGGTGCAGGCTCAGCCCTGCTTCTCCTAGAGCCATTCCCTCAGACTCAGCGAGCCTGCTTTGCACCCAGGGAGAGCAATTGAGCCCTGCTGGGCCACAGGGAGCTGAGCGAGGGGTTCCCCAGTGAGTCGATAAAGGACTGCAGGAAACCATTTCTGAAGAAGTCTCTCTCTTAAAACAGTTGCTCTTTCGTTATTTAATTAATGAATGAGGAGTCCCTGTGAACTTCATGGAGGGAAAAGGAGCCACTTTAGGAATACCAACCAAGACAGGCAGATGGTCAAAGGGCAGGAACAGGAAATGCTTGTGCATTCAAGAAGGGCTTCTGGAGATGTCTAAACATTTTAGGAGCGCATTAATTCTCATCATAGGCCTCTTTATTATTTAGAAAAAAATTATGCCCATTTTTTAACATGGGAATCTTTACTTGCTGCATAGCAAACTCCCCCAAACTCAGTGACATAAGATTTATAATTAAAGATATCTGTGGAGCAGGATTCTTCTGACTTTGTAACTTCTATTGCTAGAAAAACAAAACAAAACAAAACAAAACAAAACAAAACAAAACATGATTAAGGTGACTCGTGTAAAAGAACGCATTTACTTAGAGGCTTACTTATAGTTGTAAAGAGTTAGTCCATGATCACCAGGACAGCAGACAGTTAGACCTTGTGATGGAGAAGTAGCAGAGGAGCTCACAAATTGATCTGAAAGTTGCAGGCAGAGAGCCAGAGACCTAGAGAGCAAAAGAGAGAAAGAGAAAAAGAGACAGAGATTGGGGCTGGTGTGAGTTTTTGACACCTCAAAGCCCAACACCAGAGATATGCTTCCTCCAATATGGAACCTCGTAATCCTTTTCAAACAATTCCACTAACTGGAGACCAGTTAAGTATTCAAAGATACGAGCCTATGGGAGCCATTCTCATTCAAACCACCACACCTTCCCTGTGTCTTCTGCTTGAATGACCTTCTCTCGGGCATTCAAAGTGTATCGGCTGTGGCTGTGAGTCACCTTACCACTTGACTTAGGAAAGATCTGATGACAAGCTCACAGATACTGGCGGGATTCCTTTCCCCAGGAATAATAAGGACACCACATCATTACTAGCTATTGGCCAGAAGTGGCCCTCAGAGTGGACCTCTTCAAAATGGCAGCAGATTTTACCAAAATGTGCAAATCAAGAAGACAACAGCACCAGAAGAAAACCCAGGATGAGGTGACACGTTGTCACTTTTGCCATAATGTCTATTAAAATAATCTGCTAATCCAGCTCACTTTCATGCAGAGAGACTTTGACAAGGCCATTTACAACTGCATTTGACATCTGTGAAAAGCTCTGGTTCCTTTGACTCCAGGAGACTGCGCTTGCTCCAACCTTATCACATCACATTTCTAAACCAGAGGCTGACAAACCTCTTCTGCAATAAACTATGTACTTGGTATGTTAGGTCATGTGGGCCATATGTATCCATTGAAACTACTCATCTTCACCATTGTGGATGAAGTTAGTCACTGACAACATGTAAACAAATGGATATGATTTTATGTCACCAATACGTTTTTTTTCCAAAAATATACAATAAGCTGGACACTACAAGATATGGTTAGTGATACCTGCTCTATATAAGACCAGACCACTGGGAGTACATTCCCAGATGTCAAGAAGTTCAGTTTGTTACCCACAATATATATGGCACCCCTAACCTGGATGACCTGTGCCACACCTAAAGAGGTTTTGGATGCTTCTGCAGGTAGCCTGTGACAAATAAAAATAAATGCCCATAGTTATCCCAGTGTAGTGAACTCCAGCAAGAAGAGGTCCAAGCTGGGGTTAGTTTTCAGTTTGTTTTTAATTAATCAACCTTTATACATATCGAATGCTCTGTTGGGTGCAGGAATAAGAAAGGAAGGGGAATTACAGGCAACATTGAAGTCAGTCAGGGCACCAGGTTGTGAGAAAGAAGGACTGAGAGCCAGCTGCTGCTCTTTAGAAACACATGCTTCTAGTTCAGGGGCAGATAGACCAAGGTCTGAAAAGGAAGGGTTCTGCATCTGAATCAACATGTTGTCTTGGACAGAACATAAAGGTTGCACTGCTGGTGATTGCCACACACAAAAGTAGAGTGTTCCTGAAGTCCAGGGTTAAGGGGCAGAAATGACCTACTGAATCACATGGGACAATATACAAACAAACATACTACTTTATATCATGTTTTTTTTTTTTTTTTTTTTTTTTTTTTTTTTTTTTTTTTTTTTTTTTTTTTAGAAATGATTACAATGCAGTGTTCATGAAACAAAACCCATGTAGAAAACCAGTTATTTAAGAGGAAACTGCATGTTTCCTTCATTTGTTCTTGATGATTTTGGACAAAAAAAATCACAATTTTGGATGGGATAGTCTTCATTAATGATTTGACAAGTTAATACAGTGTCAACTTTCTTCTGAGTTCCCTTTTAACATTTTTTTTTCCTTCCAAACTCCTGTGGCCTTTCTTTTAATTGGAAAAGTAACATCCTCTTTTCCACACTGATTTCTATGTCCCTCTTGTTGATAGCTGCTGACATGCAGAATGAATGATAATGGAACAACAACAGAAAACGTTCAGGAAAAACTCATCTTTTCCCTTAGTGTTTCTGGATCAAAGGTCAAGTTCAGGATGAAATTCTAGATAAGGTAGGCTGAATCAGAAAATCTCTGTCTCATTGAAGGACACATGGAGACCTGAAGGTGCTATAGTTAAGTGGATGCTCCCTTGTGCAAGCAGCCAAAGGCATAGTTAGGAATGATGACTCAAGAAGGGACAATAGGATCCAAAATTAGACAGTTTATGGAAACAGAGGAGAAAATGATAGTCCTTTAGGATGATGATAAATAGCTCTCTAAAGTGTCAAATATCATGGGGCTGCAACTTGCCTATGCACTGTGGATTGGCCCCAAAAGTGGCCTGCATGTTTTTCATCAACTCTTCAGAAACAATTGGATGAAACACACGTTGCTAGGTTACACACAGATTGGTCCACTAAAAATTGGACCCAAGGCCTGGTACATGTTCTACCCCTGGGCTACAATCATAGACCCCAGGGGGAAAATCTGTGCTTGAAGTAGCACTATTTGAAGTGATTTAGTGAACCTGCTTTAGAAATCACTTATTTAATTATGGCTAATAATGCTTGGTAACGTTTTAATATTTTTGGTTTGCTTCCTTTAAGCACCTTCAAACATCCACAAGGAGAAGTATGTCCACCAATCTGTGGGACTTTCTAAACCTTAGTATTTCAAAGATGTTAAAATATCTGTACCTTTCAAATGATAAAGCTCTTTCAAAAACTTCAGTCATTTTCCTTCTTCATCTACAAGTATCTAACTTAGAAACAGACATCAACTATTTAAAGGTCCACAGAACTTGCTGTTACTGGCTGCCAATAGTCCCTCAGGCACTCCCTTTACCATAGTACAAATGGAAACTCACTATAGGTAATATATTTTCCCTATAGGTAAAATTATAGGTGATAGTAACTATAGGTAAATTTGCTCCACACAGGCTTTGAGGTTCATGAGAAACCCAGGTCTCACTGAGTCCTATGCCACCATACAACATTCACTCAATGTGAAGGGTGCAGTCTGACACAAATTCACACTGGCATTGGGTGTCAAATGGCTGGCTAGTTGACTCAACAGCCAAGGACATGCTTCCATGTACTGTCCCATCCTCTGTGCTCATGGGACCCTTAGTGCTTGGCAAAATTATGTCAAGAACATGCTAAAGTTAGTGTGAATATAGGTGTTCCTAGTGTGAGCCTCTGTATTCACCCTAACATGTGATTACATGTGTGCAAGTACTGCCCTAATCAGATTTGGGGGTTTTGTAGTTTTTGGTTTCTTTTTTTGTTTCCTTTGTCTAGACAGAGTTTCTCTGTGTACTCCTGGCTCTCCAGGAACTTACTATGTAGACCAGGCTGGTCTCAAACTCAGAGAACCATCTGCCTCTCCCTCCTGAGTGCTGACATTAAAGGCATGTACCACTATCACCTGGCTAGTCTTTTTTTGTCTTGTTTTGTTTGTTTATTTGTTTGTTTGTTTGTTTGATTTTTTAGGGGAGGGGAAAGGTATTGTGTTATATGCTTTTGTTTGAACCACCCTTCTGGTGTAGCCTGGTTTGAAACTTTGGTTTCCTCCTGCTTTCAACTCTCAACTGCTGGACTTACAGGACTGCCTACTTTCCTCATCTCTCTCTTTCTCTGATTGTGTGTATGGGATCGTGTGATTATGTGTGTATACGTGTGTGAGAATCTGCATGTGCTTGCATGTGACAGTCTGAAGGTGAGCCTCACCACCTTTAATTGAGGCTGGGTTGCTCACTGACCATGAAGGGCAGCTATTCCAAAATGTCTACTAAAGTGCTTGCTCAGCGCATCCCATATCTCTGGTTCCTGAGTAGTGGGATTAAATGTCGACACCAGGCCTGCCCAGCTTTTGTGGGTTCTAAGAATGCAAACACTGCTCTTCATGCTTATACAGAGTCATCTCTCCACCCCACCTCTATTTTATTCTTCAATTATGTAAATACCTTTTTCTCTTAGTGTCATCATCATACACACACACACACACACACACACACACCCTTTGAAGTTTTTCCCCAAACAATGTTCATAGCCAATGCTGAGAACCTATGTCAAGGGGCCTGGTGGATGTGCTCATGCTACAGATCTTGAAAGAGAACAATCATTGGGGAAGGCAGAGGCAGGTGGATCTCTGAGTTTGAGGCCAGCCTGATCTACAAATTAAGTACAGGACAGCTAAGGCTACACAGAAAAACCCTGTCCCCCAACTTCCTGCCCCCTGCCAGTGAAACACCTTCTCCAGCAAGGCCACACTTTCTAATTCTTCCCAAAACTGTTCCACTAATTTCAGAACAAGCATTCAAATACATGAGCCTGTTGGGGCCAGTCTCATTCAAGCCACCACACAGAGAAAGTAAGGTCACAGCAAGGTGATGCAGACAGAGACCTGACCATAGCTAATAAATGCTCTAGCCACCCAACACAGAGGAGGCAAAGAATAGTTTCTGTCTTTGGAGCTGGAGTGAGTATAGCTCTGTGACATCTTGATTGAAAGTTCAGCCTTTTTTACTATAGTAGTGAAGGCTTCTATTACAATAATCTATTAATTCGGGCATAAAAACCTATATACAGACAAGTACACCACATGTTGTGTAGGTTCAGGGAGAGGGTGCACAAAGTTGTGAGAACATTAAGTATACTATGTGTTGTGAAAGGCAAAGATAAATAGTAGGCATAGTTTCAACATCGGAATTGTAATGCTTTTAGCCCAGCAATGGTGGCACTCACCTTTAATCCCAGCATTCAGGAGGCAGAGGCTGGTGGATCTAGTCTACAGAGTGAGTTTCAGGACAGCCAGAGCTACACAGAGAAACCCTAACTTAAAAAAAGAAAAGAAGTGTAATGTAATGGTTTTAATTTAAATGTACTTTTTTAAAGACACAGAGCACAGTATGCTACATAAATTTTACAGCTTGATAAGGCAAATCAAGTTTTCTTACTAGTCTTCATAATATTCTTTCTTCTCTCTCTCTCTCCCTCCCTTCTTCACTCTCTTTCAGCTCTGCCACATTTCAGTAAAGAGATAGGTTATATAAGTATCTGGGTTAGTGGCAAAATTAAATTTCGGATTGAGATTTGAGCTGGGATGTCCTAAAAACAGAAGCCCAAAAGCCATAAATGATCTTTCCAGATGCCATTAGAAGATCACCAGGGATGCTGAATCTCATGCTGTTACATCTGAACCATTAGATGCCTCACAACACACCTACCCACTTACAAACCCAACATCATCAGGTGCTCGTCTTGTGCTGCCAGGTGTTCCAGGCCAGCTTTCTAGAACACCAGAGTCTGCCACAGGGTGTCTGATAGAAGAGGTTGAGGGCGGTCTCCCAAATTCATTTGAAGGGAAAGGAAGCAGGAGAGTAAGGTGTGGGGAGGAGCGTGTCTAGGCCTTGATGAACACTCAGGAAGTCTGCCTCCAGCTTCCCCTAGGGAGATCATGAGCACATATAGATCACATAATTGTCTCTTCCCCCTGAGTAAGAGCTCAAATCCTTATAATCTGTACTACTTACTTATTATCTGCAAGCCATATCACTCACATGGTGGAACAACATTCTGCATGGGTGGCTAAGGAGCCACTGGCAACCAGCACTCCCAGAAGCCCTCAGGTGGGCACTGCTTAGAGCACTAAGACATTCAAAGTGGTACATGCCTCCTACTGAAAACATTTTTTACATCGATGGGTAATAACTAATTTCATCTCAAAGAGTACATTGCTTAAGAAATATCTGAGTGAGAAATGAAAAGAGACACAAATATTACCGAACATACTTGGAATTTCATGATTCTTCCAACTCATATGAGGGACATACACACAGCAAATATGTTCACATTTTCATATGGGAATCAGCTTTTAAAATCCAGATTTAAAAAGGACCCCACGTCCATAAATATGTGTGATGGCTCATCTTGGCTCTCAACTTCACACACCTAACAAGAGGGAATCTCAACCGAGGAATTGCCATCAGGTTGGCCTGTGGGCATGTCTGTGGGGCATTTTTCTTCATTTCTAATTGATGTAGGGTGGCATAGTCCATTGTGGGCCTTTGGCATGTTCCTCAGGCTAGAGAACTTGGAACTATATAAGAAAGGTGATTGAACCTCAGCTGACGTGTGGACGAGTAAGCAGTGTTCTTCTGTGGTCTCTGCTTCAGTTCCTGCCTTCTGCATCCTCCTTTGACTTCCCTCAAGGCTGGACTATAACACAGAAGTGTAAGACAGATAACCTTTTCATCCACCAACCACCTTTTGGTCATTTTATTTATTTACAGCAACAGAATGCAAACTCAGACAGCCAGGCTATGCCTGTACTCTTCACCCTGACCCTGCCATGTTTGGTTCTGAGGTCTCTATGCCTTGCTCAACTCAGCTCTGTCGGCCAAGTACCAGTTTGTCTGTGCCTCCGTGGCTTGTCTCACTCTGTACTGACTCAATAGGTACAAATCAAATGGATTTAATGTTTTGTGAGTATGCTGAACAAGTATTCAGCTTCTATTTCTTGTGGTACAAACAAGTGTACCACACTGTGGGGGAGAAAGTGCTCTCCTGTTTAATAACTGCTGAAGCTCTAGCAATGTGGCTAAGACATCTTCTCAAACAGAAATTGCAAAGGCAAATACCCCAGACAACCACTATAGGAGAGTGAACAATGCCAGGTAGAGAATAATAACAAACTGATGGGCATGAAATTGCAATTCAGAGTGCTTATAAATACTTCACAGGACAACTAAAATACCTGTGTGAGGCAGGGTTTGTCAGTGGGTCACCAGTAGGTGGTCTGAAGGGTCTGAATTCCCAGAGCTGAAAGTGCCAACCGATTACAGATGTCCTGGATCTATCTCCTTTTTGCCTGAGTCTCCAAGGAGCCCAACACTGTTGTTGATTGTCTCTACCTACATTGGGTAAAACAAAGCACCAGATATGCCAGACATGTTACATAAATTAATGTGTGAATTATATGTCAATCAATCAGTAAATCTTATGAGATGGAGAATATATCTGCATTGTTAGTGTTTGTCTATCTTACATGAAGCCCTTAGTTTGATTCCTAGTACTGCATAAATCAGGCATAGAGGTAAATGCCTGCTAGCCCACAACTGGTAGGTTGATTGCAGGAGTATCAGAACTCTGCATCATCTTCAGCTAAATAGCAAGTTTGAAGTCATCCTGAAATACATGAAACCCTGACAAAAAAAGCTGGGTGGTGGTGGTGCACAACATTAATCCCAGCACTCAGAAGGCAGAAGCAGTTACATCTGTGAATTCAAGGCTAGCCTGGTCTACATATTGAGTTGTTTACAGCCAAGGATACACAGTGCATTTCCCAGCAATAAATGGTGGCTCACAACTGTCTATAACTTGTTTGAAGGATTTTGATGCTCTTTTCTGGCCTTAATGCAGGCAAAACACACATACTCATAAAACAACAACAACAAAAATAACAACACATATTTTTATGTTTTAAATGTCTTTAAAATGATTACAAGGCTGGAGGCATAACACTTGCCTTGTACATGTGAGATCCTGAGCTTTCTGTATGGTGATTTGAATGAGAAATGCCCCCAAAGTCTTGGTTTCCTATTGATGACTTTGGCTGAGGAGGTTTGGGAGGAAGTATATTTCTAGGAGTGGGTGTTGAGTGCCTAAGGCCTCACTCTACTTCCCAGGTCATTCTTTTTGCTTCATGCTTGTGGTTCAGGAAGTGTGTTCTCAACTTCCTGTTCCTGCTGCCATGCTTTCTGCTTGTGCTCATGCCTCTGCTCTGCCATCACAGACTCATAACCCTTAAGTTAGGTAAGGTAATACTGGAGCGCTAAACCCAAATAAACTCTTTCTTCTGTAAGTTAGTATGGCATCATGTTGTAGCACAATAGAAAAGTAATTAATATTGGCTCTCAAAAAATGACACGTTAAGGTAAGCTTTTACAATGGCTAACAATCACTGCTGTGCTTTCCCCACTTGTAACACAAGCAAGTGATTCCTAGATACTAGTACAATGGATTTGTGTAAATCTAGACTATTCCATAGATTGGAATAGAGAATTCTGGTCAGTTCAATACCCTGAAGTCCCAGAGGCTGTCTGGAATGTTGTGGGTTTTCTTTCCTATAGCAAATAAACTACCACAAAGTCTGGAATATGGTATACTCTAAATAAAATAGTTTCATCCTTTCTCCAAAAGCAGTTCTAAGGGTTTGCAATATATATATGTAGGTATTTTAAGGTTTTAATATATATTAATATATGTATGAAAAAAAAATATATATATATATATGCTGGGCAGTGGTGGCACATGCCTCTAATCTGGGAGGGAGATCTCTGCGTTAGAGGCCAGACATCCTGTATAGAGTGAGTTACAGGATAGCCAAGGCTACACAGAGAAATCCTGTTTGTTTGTTTGTTTGTTTGTTTGTTTGTTTTAAAGGGTGGTCAATTTGTTTTTTTTTTTTTCAATGCAGTTTATTCAGGAACCTTGAACAATCATCTGACCCTGGGGAAAGCCAGCCCACAGCTTAAATAGCCTCTGGGTAGCCAACCCCAGCATGCCATGTGAGCAATGCAGATAGGTCCGCATACATGGAAGCAAGCCAGATCCTCAGCCTTAGCCAAATGTGGAGTTGTTTGTGACAGAGAGAACTCACCATCAGGAAGGTGGAAGGCGGAAACCAGCTCCATCTTTAAGGCATAGCATTCCACAGCTCTCTACAGTTCCCCCTTTTTGTTTTAGACCCTTCAGGCAAAAGTAGAGGTCTGATCTCTGATATTAGAAATAAATTGGGACTTTGTACTGATGTTCATTTAGGTGTCATCCACCCAAAGAGCATCAGACCCGTCTGATACCTCTTTCTCTGAGGCGGGACCTGGGCCATTAACCCGCATGCAATCAGACATGCTCTTCTCTGGGTCGAAAGCGGCTGACCCTGTGTGCAGTGCTTAGCCTCTCATCCTGAGCATAACATTTTAGATTTTTATGGTAGCCAACCATGCTTGGGGAGACTGTCCTGCTTCAATGGCTGTAAAGGCCTGAATGGTCATGGCTGCATTATGCTGTTGTGAGACTCTAATCTTGCATATATACCACAGGCAAACCAAGGAGACCAACACCAGAAGGCCTGCTAATGCTCCCATGCCCGCCCATTCCTTCAGATGATTCATGGCTGCAGCAATCCATGATGATAATACTGTGGCTAGTCCTGCGTCCACTCTGGTAGAATTTACCGTGACAATGGCCACTCTCAGCTGCTCCATCGTAGTATCGAATTCTCCAGTCCAATTACCTAAAATATAGCTCGACAATTATTTAGACAGATTTGCAGCACAGGGAAAATTCTCATGTTGTATGCTAGTGACTCAAAGTCCAGCATACTTTCATTGACAGCCAAGTTGAGCAATTTGCCATAGGGTATCAATTTGCTCCTGCACGAGGTCAATCCTCTGATTGAACACCATCAAGCCTCCTTTTAGTTGAGCATTAATTCCTTTTTGTACATCTAAGGCATAAGCTACATTGGCTAAAAGGTTGTTCAGGGTCTGAGCAGTCTGCACAGTATGACTTCTGGCTAATGCCGCAGTGGTAGCTCCAACAGCCGCCAATGAGATGGCAGTAACAGTGGTGGCTGTAATTCCAAGATCTCTTTTCTGTCTGAAGAGAGTCATAGCGTGAAGGGCATCAATGGGCACAGGCACCCAGCGAGGCATGTGAGTAACCAGCTAGTAAATTTACTAGCATTCCAGCATTGGACAAAAAAGCAAGTATCATTACCACAATTACTTGGCTCTATCTGGCTAATAATGAATAAAAATGGGGGATACAAGAAACAGGTATGGGCTTATAGGATATATTATGAGAAGCCTTAACCCCCTCGTTGGAACATCCTGCATCAGTTGTAGAACTAGCAGTGGTGGTGTCCGAGGTCTGAGTAGGTTCAGGAGACCATTGCCCCCAGGGGTGAGACGTGCTCTATGTAAATTGACTAACTCCATATTTTCCTCCACTTTTGAAAGTCATTTAAGGTTCTTAAATTGTTTTTGCCCTTTTTTTTTTTAAATTTTTCATCAGTTACACTTTATTCATTCTGCATCCCCCCATAAGCCCCTCCCTCCTCCCCTCCCAATCTCACCCTCCCTCCTCCCTCTGCATGCATGACACTCCCCAAGTCCACTGATAGGGGAGGTTCTTCTCTCGTTTCTGATCTTAGTCCATCAGTTCACATCAAGAGTGACTGCATTGTCCTCTACTATGGCCTGGTAAGGCTGCTCCCCCTCAGGAGGAGGTGACTAAAGAGCAGGCCAGTCAGTTCATGTCAGAGGCAGTCCCTCTTCACATTACTATGTAACCCAATTGGACTCTGAACTGCCCTGGGCTACATCTGTGCAGGGGTTCTGGGTTATCTCTATGAATAGTCCTTAGTTGGAGTATGAGTCTCTGGGAAGTTCCCTGTGTTCAAATTTTCTTGTTCTGTTGCTCTCCTTATGGAGACCCTGTCCTCTCCAGCTCTTACTATTTCCCAGTTCTTACCTAAAATTCCATTCACTCTGCCCAACAGTTGCCCATCAGGCTCAGCATCTGCTTTGATAGTCTGTAGGGCAGAGGGTTTCAGAGGCCCTCTGTGGTAGGTTCCTAGGTTGTTTCCTGTTTTCTTCTTCTTCTGATGTCCATCCTCTTTGCCTTTCCAGATGGGGATTGTACATTTTAGTTAGGGTCCTCTCTCTTGATTAGTTTCTTTAGATGCACAGGTTTTGGTGGGTTTGTCCTATGTTGTATGTCTATATGAGTGAGTATATACCATGTGTGTCTTTTTTGTTCTGGGACAACTCATTCAGGATGATCTTTTCCAGATCCCACCATTTACCTGCAAATTTCATGATTTCTTTATTTTACATTGCTGAGTAATATTCCATTGTGTAGATGTACCACAATTTCTGCATCCATTCTTCAGGAGAGGGGCATCTGGGTTGTTTCCAGCTTCTGGCTATTACAAATAAAGCTGCTACAAACATGGTTGAGCAAATTTCCTTTTTGTGTGCTTGAGCCTCCTTTGGATATATGCCCAGTAGTGGTATGGCTGGATCTTGAGGAAGCCCTATTCCTAGTTGTCTGAGAAAACGCCAGATTGATTTCCAGAGTGGTTGTACAAGTTTACATTCCCACCAGCAGTGGAGAAGGGTTCCCCTTTCTCCACAACCTCTCCAGCATGTGTTGTCACTTGAGTTTTTGATCTTGGCCATTCTCATGGGTGTAAGGTGAAATCTCAGGGTTGTTTTGATTTGCATTTCCCTAATGGCTATTGGGGTTGAGCATTTCTTTAAGTGCTTCTCTGCCATTCGGTATTCCTCTACAGAGAATTCTCTGTTTAGCTCTGTTCCCCATTTTTTAAGTGGATTACTTGGTTTGCTGCTTTTCAGCTTCTTTAGTTCTTTATATATACTGGATATGAGTCCTCTGTCAGATAAAGGGTTGGTGAAGATTCTTTCCCAATCTGTAGGTGGTCGCTTTGTTTTGATGACAGTGTCCTTTGCTTTACAGAAGCTTTTCAGTTTCATGAGGTCCCATTTATTGGTTGTTGCTCTTAGAGCCTGTGCTTTTGGTGTTCTGTTCAGTAAGTTTTCCCCTGTACCAATGAGTTCTAGGGTATTTCCCACTTTTTTTTTCAAGCCAATTTAATGTTTCTGGTTTTATGTTGAGGTCTTTGATCCACTTGGACTTCAGTTTTGTGCAGGGTGACAAGTATGGATCTATTTTCATTTTTCTACACGTAGACATCCAGTTAGACCAGCACCATTTGTTGAAGATGCTATCTTTTTTCCATTGTATGGTTTTAGAGTCTTTGTCAATGATCAGGTGTCCATAAGTGTGTGGGTGTATTTCTGGGTCCTCTGTTTGGTTCCATTGATCCACCATTCTGTTTCTATGCCAGTACCATGCAGTTTTTAAAACTGTTGCTCTATAGTAAAACTTAAGATCAGGGATGGAGATACCTCCGGAATATCTTTTAATGTAGAGGATTGTTTTAGCAATTCTGGGTTTCTTGTTATTCCATATGAAGTTGAGAATTTTTCTTTCCAGGTCTGTAAAGAATTTTGTTGGTAATTTGATGGGCATTGCATTGAATCTGTAGATTGCTTTTGGTAAGATGGCCATTTTTACTATGTTAATCCTACCAAGCCATGAGCATGGGAGATCTTTCCATCTTCTCATATCTTCTTCTAATTCTTTCTTCAGAGATTTGAAATTTTTTTCATACAACTCTTTGACTTCCTTGGTTAGGGTTACTCCGAGGTACCTTATGTCATTTGTGGCTATTGTGAAGGGTGTTGTTTCACTAATTTCTTTCTCAGCCCTTTTGTCTTCTGTATACAGGAGGGCTACTGATTTTTTTGAGTTAATTTTGTATCCTGCCACTTTGCTAAAGGTGTTTATCAGCTGTAGGAGTTCCCTGGTAGAGTTTTTGGGGTCACTCACGTATACTATCATATCATCTGCAAATAGTGATAATTTGACTTCTTCCTTTCCAATTTGTATCCCCTTGATCTCCTTCAACTGTCTTATTGCTCTAGCAAGGACTTCCAGCACTATGTTGAAGAGATATGGAGAGAGTGGGCAGCCTTGTCTTGTCTCTGATTTCAGTGGGATTGATTTAAGTTTCTCTCCGTTCAGTTTGATGTTGGCTATAGGCTTGTTGTATATCGCCTTTACTATGTTTAGATATGTGCCTTGTATCCCTGATCTCTCCAATACTTTGAACATGAATGGATGTTGGATTTTGTCGAAGGCTTTTTCAGCATCAAGGGAGATTATCATGTGGTTTTTTTTCTTTCAGTTTGTTAATATGGTGGATCACATTGATGGATTTCCGTATATTGAACCACCCCTGCATACCTGGGATGAAGCCTACTTGGTCATAATGGATAATATCTTTGATGTGTTCTTGGATTCAGTTTGCAAGTATTTTTTATTAAGCATTTTTTTTTATCAATGTTCATAAGGGAGATTAGCCGGAAATTCTCTTTCTTTGTTGAGTCTTTGTGAGGTTTAGGTACCAAGGTGACTGTGGCTTCATAGAAAGAATTTGGTAATATTCCTTCTGTTTCTATTTTGTGGAATAGTTTGAAGAGAATTGGTGTTAGCTCTTCTTTGAAGGTCTGGTAGAATTCTGCGCTGAAGCCATCTGGTCCTGGGCTTTTTTTGGATGGGAGACTTTTGATGACCGCTTCTATTTCTTTGGGGGATATAGGTCTATTTAGTTGATTTACCTGGTCCTGGTTCAGCTTTGGTAAGTCAAATCGATCAAGAAAATTGTCCATTTCATTTAGATTTTCAAATTTTGTGGCATATAGACTTTTGAAGTAAGTCCTAATGATTGTTAGGATTTCCTCAGTGTCTGTAGTTATATCCCCCTTTTCATTTCTGATTTTGTTGATTTGGGTGGTGTCTCTCTGCCTTTTAGTTAGCCTGGCTAAGGGTTTGTCGATCTTGTTGATTTTCTCAAAGAACCAGCTCTTGGTTTCATTGATTCTTTGAATTGTTTTATTTGTTTCCAATTGATTGATTTCAGCCCTGAGTTTATTTCCAGCCGTCTACTCCTTCTTGGTGTGTCTGCTTCTTCTTTTTCTAAGGTTTTTAAGTGAGCCATTAGGGTGCTTGAATGAGCTGTCTCGAATTTCTTCTTGAAGGCACTTAGTGCTATGAACTTTCCTCTTAGCACTACTTTCATTCTTTCCCAATCTGTAGGCAGTCGCTTTGTTTTGATGACGGAGTCCTTTGCTTTGCAGAAGCTTTTCAGTTTCATGAGGTCCCATTTATTGACTGTTGCTCTTAGAGCTTGTGCTGTTGGTGTTCTGTTCAGGAAGTTTTCCCCTGTACCAATGAGTTCTAGGGTATTCCCCACTTTTTTTTCAAGCCGATTTAATGTGTCTGGTTTTATGTTGAGATCTTTGATCCACTTGGACTTCAGTTTTGTGCAGGGTGATAAGTATGGATCTATTTTCATTTTTATACATGTAGACATCCAGTTGGACCAGCACCATTCGTTGAAGATGCTATCTTTTTTCCATTGCATGGTTTTGGCATCTTGTCAAATATCAGGTATCCATAAGTGTGTGGGTTTATTTCTGGGTCCTCTGTTGGGTTCCATTGATCCAACATTCTGTTTCTATGCCAGTACCATGAAGTTTTTAAAACTGTTGCTCTATAGTACAACTTAAGATCAGGGATGGAGATACCTCCAGAAGATCTTTTATTGTAGAGGATTGTTTTAGCAATTCTGGGTTTCTTGTTATTCCATATGAAGTTGAGAATTTTTCTTTCCAGGACTGTAAAGAATTTTGTTGGTAATTTGATGGGCATTGCATTGAATCTGTAGATTGCTTTTGGTAAGATGGCCATTTTGGCTATGTTAATCCTGCCAAGCCAGGAACATGGGAGATCTTTCCATCTTCTCATATCTTCTTCTAGATCTTTCTTCAGAGATTTGAAATTTTTTTCATACAAGTCTTTGACTTCCTTGGTTAGGGTTAATCCGAGGTACCTTATATCATTTGTGGCTATTGTGAAGGGTGTTGTTTCCCTAATTTCTTTCTCAGCCCTTTTGTCTTTTGTATACAGGAGGGCTACTGATTTTTTTGAGTTAATTTTCTATGTGGCCACTTTGCTGAAGGTGTTTATTAGCTGTAGGAGTTCCCTGGTAGAGTTTTTGGGGTCACTCATGTATACTATCATATAATCTGCAAATAGTGATAATTTGACTTCTTCCTTTCCAATTTGTATCCCCATGATCTCCTTCATCTGTCTTATTGCTCTAGCAAGGACTTCCAGAACTATGTTGAAGAGATATGGAGAGGGTGGGCAGCCTTGTCTTGTCCCTGATTTCAGTGGGATTGATTTAAGTTTCTCTCTGTTCAGTTTGATGTTGGCTATAGGTTTGCTGTATATTTCCTTTACTATGTTTAGATATGTGCCTTGTATCCCTGATCTCTCCAATACTTTAAACATGAATGGATGTTGGATTTTGTCAAAGGCTTTTTCAGCATCTAGGGAGATTATCATGTGTTTTTTTTTTCTTTCAATTTGTTAATATGGTGTATCACATTGATGGATTTCCGTATATTGAACCACCGCTGCATACCTGGGATGAAGCCTACTTGGTCATGGTGGATGATATCTTTGATGTGTTCTTGTATTCGGTTTGCGAGTATTTTGTTGAGTATTTTTGCATCAATGTTCATACGGGAGATTGGCCTGAAGTTCTCTTTTTTGGTTGGGTCTTTGTGAGGTTTAGGTACCAAAGTGACTGTGGCTTCATTGAATGAGTTTGGTAATGTTGCTTCTGTTTCGATTTTGTGGAATAGTTTGAAGAGAATTGGAGTTAGCTCTTTTTTGAATTTCTGGTAGAATTCTGTGCTCAAACCATCAGGTCCTGGGCTTTTTTTGGATGGGAGACTTTCGATGACTGCATCTATTTCCTTGGGGGATATAGGAGTATTTAATTGATTTACCTGGTCCTGATTTAGCTTTGGTAAGGGGAATCGATCAAGAAAATTGTCCATTTCATTTAAATTATTAAAATTTTGTTCCATATAGACTTTTGAAGTAAGTCCTAATGATTGCTTGGATTTCCTCAGTGTCTGTAGTTATGTCACCAGTTTCATTTCTGATTTTCTTGATTTGGATGGTGTCTCGCTGCCTTTTAGTTAGCTTGGCTAAGGGTTTGTCGATCTTGTTGATTTTCTCAAAGAACCAGCATTTGGTTTCATTGATTCTTTGAATTATTTTATTTGTTTCTAATTGATTGATTTCAGCCCTGAGTTTCATTATTTCCAGCCGTCTGCTACTTCTTGGTGTGTCTGCTTCTTCTTTTTCTAGGGTTTTTAAGTGAGCCATTAAGTTGCTTGAATGCGCTGTCTCAAATTTCTTCTTGAAGGCACTTAGTGCTAGGAACTTTCCTCTTAGCACTGCTTTCATTGTGTCCCACAAGTTTGGGTATGTTGTGTCTTCATTTTCATTAAGTTCTAGGAAGATTTTAATTTTTTTCTTTATTTCTTCCCTGACCCAGCTGTCTATTAGTAGCAAGTTGCTCAGTTTCCATGTATGTGTAGGCTTTTTCCTATTTCTGTTGTTACTGAGGTCCAGCTTTATTCCATGGTGATCAGACATGATACAAGGGGTTATTTCAATCTTCCTGTATTTGTTGAGGCTTGCTTTGTGACCAACTATGTGGTCTGTTTTGGAGTAGGTTACATGAGGTGCTGAGAAGAAGGTAAATTCTTTTGTGTTTGGGTGTAAGGTTCTGTAAATATCTGTTAGGTCCATTTGATTCATGACCTCTGTTAGAGATATTGTTTCTTTGTTTAATTTCTGTTTTGTTGACCTGTCCTTTGTTGAGAGTGGGGTGTTGAAGTCTCCCACTATTAGTGTGTGGGGAATTATATGTGGTTTAAGTTTTATCAATGTTTCTTTCACAAATGTGGGTGCCCTTGTATTTCAGGCATAGATGTTCAGCATTGTGATGTCTTCTTGGTGGAATTTTCCCTTGATGAGTATGAAGTGTCCTTCCCCATCTCTTTTGATTAATTTTGGTTGAAAGACTATTTTATCAGATATTAGAATCGCTACTCCTGCTTGCTTCTTGCGTCCATTTGCTTGAAAAGCCGTCTTCCATCCCTTTACCCTCAGGTAATATCTATCTTTGTGACTTAGGTGTGTTTCTTGTATACAACAGATTGCTGGGTTTTGTTTATGCATCCATACTGTTAGTTTGTGTCTTTTTTTTTGGAGAATTAAGTCCATTGATATTGAGAGAGAGTAATGACCAGTGGCTGTTAGATCCTTTGAATTTGATGTTGGCTGTTGTCATATGGTTGTGTGCTTGGTTGCTTTTTGTTTTACTGTAGTGGGGCTATTTATTTCCTCTGTTTTCTTAAATGTAGCTAGCTTTCTTGGGTTGTATTTTCCCTTCAAGTGTCTTCTGTAATGCTGGATTTGTTTGTAGGTATTGTTGAAATTTGGTTTTGTCATTGAATATCTTGCTTTCTCCGTCTATGAGGACTGAGAGTTTTGCAGAGTATAGTAGCCTGGGCTGACATCTGTGTTCTCTTAGGGTCTGCATGATATCCGTCCAGGCCCTTCTGGCTTTCATAGTCTCTGTTGAAAAGTCAGGTGTGATTCTAATGGGTTTGCCATTATATGTTACTTGGCCTTTTTCTCTTGCAGCTTTTAGTATTTTTTCTTTGTTCTGTATACTTACAGTTTTGATTATTATGTGGCGGGAGGATTTTCTTTTCTGGTCTAATTTATTGGGTGTTCTATAGGCCTGTTGTATTCTTATTGGCCTCTCCTTTAAGTTGGGGAAATTTTCTTCAATGATTTTGTTGAAAATCATTTTCTGGGCCTTGGTGCAGGGAATCTTCTTTTTCCTCTATTCCTATTATTCTTAGGTTTTGTCTTTTTATGTTGTCTTGAATTTCTTGGATGGTCTGTGTCAGGAATTTTTTAGATTTAACATTTTCTTTGACAGATACATCTATTTCTTCCATTGTATCTTCCACCCCTGAGATTCTTTCTTCCATTTCTTGTAGCCTATTGGTTATGCTAACCTCTGTAGTTCCTGCTTTCTTCCCTAACTTCTTTCTCTCCACGATTTCTTCCATTTGTGTTTTTTATTAATTTTTCCAATTCTATCTTCGGGTCTTGAGCTATTTTGTTGGTTTCCTTCCCCTGTCTGACTGTATTTTCATGGTTTTCCGTCAATTCCTTCAGCTGTTTGTTTGAACAATCGACTGTTTCTTTTATTTCATTCAGTGATTTAAGCATTTCCTCTTTAAAGGCCACATACCGTTTGGCTGCAGCTTCTTCTAATTCTTTTCGTATTTTATTTGTTTCCTCTGTTATCATCTTCTTGAGCATAGATGTTAGGTCGTTTCCTTGAATTTCATTTATGCTGGGGTGTCTAGGGCCATTTGCCCCTGGATAACTGGGTTCTGGAGATGCCATAATGCTCTGGCTTTTGTTGGTTGAACTTTTACGCTGTCCTCTACCCATTGGGCTATCTTAGTTGTTTGAATTTAGTTTCTGGTTGTTCCTGGACTGTTGTAGTGGAGGGAATCCCTTTGGCAGGAAGATGGTTTTTCCTCTAGGAAGCCTTCCCAGCTTTTTGGGTATAGTCCCTGGATGTCCGGTGTTTTTCAGGAGTTGCTACAGCTCACCTCAGGCATAGAGACCTGGGTGGTAACCATGGTCCTGATTTGTCAAGAGGGCTCTCCTCTCACTGGGAGAAGTCCTGGAGACAGCTGCCCTCCTTCTGGGTTTCTTGCTGTAAATTTAGTGATCAGCTGCTGTAACCTGTGTGTCCTGTGGTTTGGTCGGTTTTGTTAGGGATAACTGGTTGCCCCTTGGAGCAGTATCTGGGGGTTGATCTCAGGGTTCCCGGTCTTTTGTAGGTCTGAGGTTGGGGTTCTGTGCCCCAGAACCCAAGAGGTAATCTGTGGCGGGTGAGTACTGCTCTGGTGTCTTGGGGCACTCAGTTCTGTCTGTAAGGAGTAGTTGGTACGAAGCAGGCCTCTGAGCTGGTGGAGCGTGGGCTCACCTGCTAGTCTGCGGGAGCTGAGTTTCCAAACACTCTTTGCTCCCTGTTTGGGCCCATATCTGTGAAGGCTGGCCGTACTGACCTGTTTGTAATCTGCAGTCTGCTAGACTTTCCCTAGGTGACCCCAGCAGCACAGTTTCTTTCTTCTCTGTGGGGTCCTCTCTGGACAGGGGTTCCCAGTCCCTGTTGTACTGGGGTGCGCAGCTTGTCGGTACTGCTGAGCTGAGCGCAAACCTCTCCGAGCATGGCAGGAGCTCGGCTGCGATGGTGGCAGAGACCTTCTAGGGAAAGACTGGGTGACCTGGATCAGACCCGTAACCCTGCTTCCCCGTGGGGTCCCCCCGTGACTGGGACTCCCAGTCTCAGGTATCCTTGTGCCCATGGATCAGCCTGGGAAAGTGACTGGGACACGCCCACGTGCGGCTCCAGCCCAGAGACCCAAAGCCTGCTTTACCCAGGATTTCTTCCGGGTTCTGGCTGTGTAGCCGGGAGTGGACCGGACCAATTCCTACACCGTGGGAGCCTCCCCTCACCTGGGAAACAGGATCGATGTAGTTTCAGGGCCCTGAGTTCAGTCTCCTGGTCTCTGCACAGAGAGTGCTGTCCTGCTTCTCAGACATGCTGTTCTCCCGGCGCCGCCATCTTGGCTCCCCTGAGAAATCCTGTTTTAAATAACCAGTATATATATATATATATATATATATATATATATATATATATATATATATAGAGAGAGAGAGAGAGAGAGAGAGAGAGAGAGAGAGAAATTGTATCAACTTCTTTATTTTTATTAATTACACTTTGTTCACTTTGTATACCCCCATAAGCCCCTCCCTCCTCCCCACACGATCCTACCCTCCCAACCCGTTTCTTCAGGCATGCTCCTCCCCAAGTCCACTGATGGGGGAGGTCCTCCTCTCCTTCCTTCTGATCTTAGTCTATCAGTTCTCATCAGGAGTGGCTGCATTGTCATATTCTGTGGCCTTGTAAGGCTGCTCCCCCCTCAGGGGGAGGTGATCAAAGAGCAGGCCAATCAGATTATGTCAGAGGCAATCCCTCTTCCCATTACTATGTAACCCACTTGGACACTAAACTGCCATGGGCTACATCTGTGCAGGGGTTCTAGGTTTTCTCCATCCATGGTACTTGTTTGGAGTATGAGTCTCCGGGAAGACCCTTGTGTTCAAATTTCTGGTTCTGTTGCTCTCCTTGTGGAGTTCCTGTTCTCTCCATATCTTACTGTTTCCCACTTCTTATGTAAGATTCCATGCACATTGCCCAACATTGGGCCATAAGTCTCAGCATCTGCTTTGATAGTGTGCAGGACAGAGCCTTTCACAGGCCCTCTGTGGTGGGTTTCTAGCTTGTTTCCTGCTTTGTTCTTTTTCTGATGTCCTTCCTCTTCGCCTTTCGGGATGGGGATTGAGCATTTTAGTCAGGGTCCTCTCTCTTCATTAGTTTCTTTAGATGTACAGATTTCAGTAGGTTTGTCCTATATTACATATCTATATGAGTAAGTATATATCGTGTGGGTCTTTCTGCTTCTGGGACAGCTCACTCAGGATGATCCTTTCCAGGTCCCACCATTTACCTGCAAATTTCATGATTTTCTTATTTTTTGTTGCTGAGTAATATTCCATTGTGTATATGTATGACAATTTCTGTGTCCATTCTTCAGTTGAGGGACATCTGGGTTGTTTCCAGCGTCTGACGATTACAAATAAAGCTGCTACAAACATGGTTGAACAAATGTCCTTATTGTGTACTTGAGCCTCTTTTGGATGTGCCTAGGAGTGCTATGGCTGGATCTTGAGGAAGCACTATTCCTAGTTGTCTGAGAAAGTGCAAGATTGATTTCCAGTGTGGTTGTACAAGATTTTATCAACGTTTGAAAGTTTGAAACAGAGGTAGGAATTTAAAAAATTTTTGTTCAGTAGTGGGAGTCACAAATTTAAGAAACACTTCCTGGGCTCTGATGCCTTCTCCTTGCCTTGGTTTGGGTATGGCACAAGTATTATCCCAAAAGACCACATGTTGGAAGTCTGGTCTCATTGTGGTAGTATTAAAGAGAGGTGGAATGTTTAAGAGAGTCTTGTAAAAGGTCAATATGTCATTGTTTTATGCACTTAGGTGGGATTAAAGACTTTATCATGGAATCCTGGTACATCCCCTTGAGAATGGGCACTAGTCCAAAGAGAAAAACTGGCTTTCTTTATGTGCTCCTACTATACTGTCTATCATTTCCAAGTATAGCCAGAAAGCTACCCAAGAATTGAACAGAAAATCCAAGACCATGCACTTGGACTTCCAGGACCATGAGCTAAGTAAATGTATGTTCTTTAAATTTTCCCAGCCTCATTACCTTATTGCCTCATTGTCTTAGAGCAAAATGGACAAATACATCCCATATATAAATGTCTCTGTCATCTGATCTGGGCACTGACACACGTTTTTTGGACCTGTATGTCCATATATGCCTCCCACCTTGTGGGGACTGGTCCCACATATCAGACCTTGCTTGAGGTGCAGGCCCCATCAAACCTTTTGGCTGTTGTACACTAAATCGCACTCTCTGGCCCTGCACAGAAGACATTTTCCTTGCACCCTCACGTGCTCTCACCCCTTCTAACATTTTCCAGCCAAGTAATTCAGTAAGAAAGTGAAGGGGAAGAAAGAAAAGTAACACATTTCTTTTCAATGTTTTCATTTCTCTTCAGTAAGTACTACAATTCCCTTCTCTTCCCCTAGACATGACAGAGAGTATAAAACATTCCCTCAAGAGGGACTGCCTCTGACATAATCTGATTGGCCTGCTCTTTGATTACCTCCCCCTGAGAGGGGAGCAGCCTTACCAGGCCACAGTAGAGGACAATGCAGCCACTTTTGATGAGAACTGATAGACTAAGATCAGAAAGGAGAGGAGAACCTCCCCTATCAGTGGACTTGGGGAGTGGCATGCATACAGAAAGAGGAGGGAGGGTGGGATGGGAGGGAGGGGCTTATGGGGGGATACAAAATGTATAAAGTGTAATTGATAAAAAATTTAAAAAAATCCCTCAACAAATGGTGTTGGGTGTGAATGGCTACTCTATGAATTTATAGCTAACTGTCTAAACTTGAAGGACTAAGTCTAATATATGAAGTAAAAGGAAGGGATTGGGTATCCCCAGTCCTTGCTTTCTTTCTTCATACATTGATCAGGCTTTTCCATATTTAGTGTCATAAGCCCAATTTTCTCTTTATTTGCACTAAATTTCTTCAGAGATGCACTTCATCCATGTTCTGAGTCTCCTTCTTTGGAAGTCTCTTCACTGCCCAGCCAGCTCCAGGCTCCTCTTTTACAATCCAAACACCTTTACATCTACCTTGTAGATCTTGATTCCATATGACTTGGTATATTGTCATGGTTTGAATAGGTATGGCTCACATAGAATCCTGTGTGAGGAATTTTGGATGCTTAGCCTAAGGGGAGTGGCACTATTAAGAGGTGTGGTCCTGTTAGAGTAAGTGTGGTTTTGTTGGAGAAAGTGTGTCACTGTGTGGGTGGGCTTTGAGGTCTCCTGTGCTCAAGCTCAAACCAATTGTGGAGTCCAGATTCCTCCTTGCTGCTTGTGGATCAAAATGAAGAATGCTCAGCAACTTCTCCAGCACCATGTCTGCCTGCACACTGCCATGCTTCCCACCATTAAGATAAAGGGCTAAACCTCTGAAATTGTAAGCCAGCCCCAATCAAATATTCTCCTTTATAGGAGTTGCCATGCACATGGTATCTCTTCACAGCCATAAAACCCAAACTGAGACAGCATTGATCACTAACTTTCTCATGTGTACAAATTTTACCTTCTGAAATAGAAGTTCCTTGAAGATATGCTTCCCAGTGATTTCCAAGATCTGTTGAGCAACAGACACCAGCCATTCTCTTGAATAGGAAGTGAGCATACTTCCAGAAGTGTGTCCACTAGACAGTTAATGTTTTTTTTTCTTTTCTTGAGCTCACTATGTTGAGGGTAAACATAGAGAAAAAACGTTCAGTAACTGTGCAATTGAAGTCAAACTGCTGTGAATATCAACTATGATCTCCACAGAACAACAGACCACAGATACATGAGTGATACATGACACCCATTACATTGGAATGTGTGCAAGCTTATATGGATAGCTTCATTTAGACTCCTGTGTTTCTGTCTCCTGTACATCATACTAACTACTAACCCTAAATTAGAGAGTTTCACTGAACATGTATGTGCAATTACATTTATAAACTACAGAAAGATACCAAGTATGATGATGCACATCAGCAATCCCAGGACTTCAGATATAGAGTCAAGAGGATCAGGAGTTCAAGGCCAGCCTGTGCTTCATAGCAACTTCAATTTCTCCCTGAGAGACATTAGACCACATCTCAAAGAAGAAAAACAACTAAACAGAAGCTGGAGAGATAGCTCAGTGGTTAAAAACATGTATCACTCTGTGGGGCTCTCAAGTTCAGTTCTCACCACAAATACCAGGATGTTCACACTGTCAATAACACCAGCTCCAGGGTATCTGATGCTCCCTGCTGAACTCCACAGGTACATTCTCTAACAGGTGTACAAATGCTTATGCACACATACACACATACACATAATTAACAATAAGATATATCTTTTGAAATAAAGAAATCTTAAAGTGAACCATAGAGATTTAGATGGTCTTTTGTTACAGGATTGCAGTTTGACAAAGGCATGCCACTTGCTGCAAAGGTAGAGGAAGACTAGCTTCCTCGTGTAAGCCTTATTGTACCACAGTGATGCTGTTTAAGAATGCTGCTCTTCAAAGAATGCAGCTTTGAGTTATTCAGTATGTGCAGTAGCATGTGCTTTGAGTGTTTGAGCTCCTTATAATAACTAATAAGAACTGTGTCAAATAACATAATCTCTAAGTAACAGAGGTTGGATATTTTTACAGGTTGCTTTCAGTTGTTCTTGATCTTGCTGTTATTTATTTTGAGACAGGACCTCATGCATGTAGTTGAAGCTGGCCTTAAACTGATCCTCTTACGTCATCAATGCTGGGATTACAGGTGTGAGCCACCATGCCACCTGAGATACCATATAGTAAGCAGGGTGGGCAAAGAGTGACCCTTAATAGGTAGACCCAAGTCACAGAAAGTATCAAATGTGGGGAATCTTGACTGTCAGACCAGTGTGTTTTCTTACAGTCCTATAGATATCATCTATTTTTCCCTCTCTTTGGTGTTCACAATCACAAATAAGATAGTAGCTTTGAGTTGCACCCTATATCCAGGTGCTTTAAAATCGCCCTGATGGGACATCCTCCAAATAGATCCATAGCCTAACAACATCACACAGTCAATCCCCACCCTCATTGCATCCATAACCTGCTGCCAGCATAACAGTTGTGGCTCCACTCAGCTGAGCTCTGTTCCTTTAAGGATGGAAGCAGGGAGGAACGCATGCAGGTCGACAGCACAACATGCGAGCTGTGAACATGATCCTGAGCTCTAGCATGGACAGTGGGGTGATGAGAAAATGTACACAGTGCTCTTTCCTTCTAGCAAAGAACAAGAGGAGACAAAAGATACCTCATATAGAGAAGAGGGGAAGGGAATTTTTAAATCCTATCTTTGAAGCCATTTTTAGGGAATTTTACCCTATCAAATATAAAGGTTGTTGTTGTTGTTTCTTAAATAGATCATCTGAGTCCTGTTCTATAAACAATTGAACACAGGTGTGTACATATCCAGGCACTTGTCTGGTTAGTTTCCCAGGGAATGGCAAACCTCTATCCTTACTTTCATTTTTTGGGTTGAGGCTTTGCTGTGCTTGGTCCCGAGTTCTCTTGTTCCCTTGAAGTACTCAAAGGAAAGTACTCTGGTGCCAGCACAGGGTAGGCCTATAGAGAGAACCGTTTGTGCAGGTTCTCCTGGTCTATTGTTTGCTTGCCACCACCCTATGAAAAGTATAAAACCCAGGGATGAGGGTGGCCCACCACTGTAAACAAGGCTGGAGGGCTGCGGCTGTAGCTCAGGGTGGTGGTGCACTTGCTCACATACATGTTTATGCGAGACCCTGGGTTCAACCCCAGCACTGCAGAAAAAGAGATTGGACAACCGCAGGCAGGATCAGTCAAATGCACATTTGGTTAAAAGTTTTTTTTTTTTTTCTGCAAACTGAGTAAGAAATGAGTGTGTCTCTGTGTATGTGTACATGCACTTGCTACCTTTGCGTGTATAGAGGTCAGAAGACAACCAGATTGAAAAAAAAAAAAAAAACAGTAGTAGAAGGCGGGGCAAGATGACAGCGTCGGGACGACTCTCATTCTGACCAGCAGCACAGAAGGATCAGCACAGTGACCAGCAATCAGAACTCGTGGCCATAAAACACAAGTGATTGTATTTTCCAGGTGAGAGGATACCTCACCGTGGGGGATTCATTCAGCTTTAACTCATCCTTCTAAACTGCGGAAAGTATCCCGGTTCCACCAGGTGCTTGGTCTCCAGTCGAAAGCCACACACCAGCGTTCTCTGGTCACTGTTCCAGACTGAACTGTGGGCACCACAACATCAAAGATTGGAATTTCCAGTCGAGAGATAACTCCACAGTGCAGGAAACGATTGGGACTGACCTTAGGTCACCCAGACATCCTCTGGAAAAGACTTGGGTTCTGAGGGCACCCCAGGAGCCATCCCAGAGTTGGAGCAGCGAACTCAGGCACCAGCACAGAGCTCTGCCTGTGCACCTGATTTGCTGCCTCAGATAGAACTGTGGGTCCCAGGGCACCAGAGACTGAGTTTCACTGTCTGGCCCAGAGCCAGATGGTTTCAGCACCGAATTCTATCAGATCTTCAAAGAAGAGCTAACACCAATACTCGTCAAACTATTCCACAAGATAGAAACAGAAGGAACACTACCAAACTCATTCTAAGAAACCACGGTCACCTTGGTACCTAAACCTCACAAAGACCCAACAAAGAAAGATAATTTCAGGCCAATCTCCCTCATGAACATTGATGCAAAAATACTCAACAAAATACTTGCAAACGGAATCCAAGAACATATCAAAGACATCATCCACTACGACCAAGCAGACTTCATCACAGGCATGCAGGGGTGGTTCAATATACGGAAATCCATCAATGTGATACACCACATAAACAAACCGAAGAAAAAAAACCACATGATCCTCTCCTTAGATGCTGAAAAGGCATTTGACAAAATCCAATCATCCATTCATCCATTCATGTTTAAAGTATTGGGGAGATCAGGGATACAAGGCACATACCTGAACATAGTAAAGGCAATATACAGCAAGCCTATAGCCAACATCAAACTCAATGGAGAGAAACTTAAATCATTCCCACTGATATCAGGGACAAGGCAAGGCTGTCCTTTCTCTCCATATGTTTTCAACATCATTCTTCAAGTCCTAGCTAGAGCAATAAGACAAGGAGATCAAGGGGATACAAATTGGAAAGGAAGAAGTCAAAGTATCACTATTTGCAGATGATATGATAGTATACGTGAATGACCCCAAAAACTCTACCAGGGAACACTTACAGCTGATTAACACCTTCAGCCAGGTGGCTGGGTACAAAATTAACTCAAAAAAATCTGTAGCCTTCCTGTATACAAAAGAAAAAAGGGCTGAGAAAGAAATTAGGGAAACAACACCCTTCACAATAGCCACAAAGGACATAAAGTACTTTGGTGTGAATCTAACCAAGCAAGTCAAAGACATGTATGAAAAAAAATTTCCAGTCTCTGAAGAAAGAATCAGAAGATATCAGAAGATGGAAAGATCTCCCATGCTCATGGCTTAGCAGGATTAACATAGTAAAAATGGCCATCTTACCAAAAGCAATCTACAGATTCAATGCAATTCCCATCAAATTACCAACACAATTCTTTACAGACCTTGAAAGAAAATTCTCACCTTCATATGGATCAACAAGAAACCCAGAATTGCTAAAACAATTCTCTACAGTAAAAGATCTTCAGGAGATATCTCCATCCCTGATCTCAAGCTGTACTATAGAGCAAAAATACTAAAAACTGCATGGTACTGGCATAGAAACAGACTGGTGTATCAATAGAATCGAATAGAAGACCCTGACATAAATCCACACACTTATGGACACCTGATTTTTGACAAAGATGCTAAATCCATTCAATGGAAAAAACACAGCATCTTCAGCAAATGGTGCTGGTCTAACTGGAAGCCTACATGTAGAAAAATGCAAATAGATCCATACTAATCACCCTGCACAAAACTAAAGTCCAAGTGGATCTAAGACCTCAACATAAAACTAGACACACTAAACCACTTAGAAGAAAAAGTGTGGAATATCCTTGAACTCATTGGCACAGGAGACAACTTCCTGAACAGAACACCAACAGCACAGGTTCTAAGAGCAACAATCAATAAATGGGACCTCATGAAACTGAAAGGCTTCTGTAAAGCAAAGGATAAATGTCCTCAGAACAAAACGACAGTCTACAGATCGGGAAAAGATCTTCACCAACCCTATATCTGCCAGAGGGATAATATCCAGTATATATGAAGAACTAAAGAAGTTAATCATTAAAAAAATCAAGTAATCCAATTATAAAATGGGGCACAGAGCTAAAAAGAGAATTCTCTGCAGAGGAACATCGAATGACAGAGAAACACTTAAAGAAATGCTCAAGCTCATTGGCCATCAGGGAAATGCAAATCAAAACGACCCTAAGATTTCACCTTACACCCATCTTGGCTAAGATCACAAACTCAAGAGACAACACATACAGGAGAGTTTGTGGAGAAAGGGGAACACTCCTCCACTGCTGGTGGGAATGTAAACTTGTACAACCACTCCGGAAATCAATCTGGCGATTTCTCAGACAACTAGGAATAGCGCTTCCTCAAGATCCAGCTATACCACTCCTAGGCATATATCCAAAAGATTCTCAAGTACACAATAAGGACATTTGCTCAACCATGTTTGTAGCAGCCTTATTTGTAATAGCCAGAAGCTGGAAACAGCCCAGATGCCCCTCAGTCGAGGAATGGAGTCACAAATTGTGGTATATCTACACAATGGAATATTACTCAACAATAAAAAAAACAAGGACATCATGAAATTTGCAGGTAAATGGTGGGATATGGAAAAGATCATCCTGGGTGAGCTATCCCAGAAGCACAGGGATGCACACGGTATATACTCACTCATATAGACATATAATATAGGATAAACCTACTAAAATCTGTACACCTAAAGAAACTAGTCAAGAGGAAGGACTCTTGCTAAAATGCTCAATTCCTATCCAGAAAGGCAAAGAGGCTGGACATCAGAAGAAGGAGAAAAGAGAGAACAAGTCAGGAGCCTGACACAGAGGACCTCTGAAAAGCTCTGCCCTGCAGATTATCAATGTAGATACTGAAAATATGGGCAACCTTTGGGCAGAGTGCAGGGAATCTTAGGAAAGAAGTGGGAAACAGTAAGATCTGGAGAGAACAGGAACTCCATAAGGAGAGCAACAGAACCAAAAAATCTGAGCACAGGGGTGTTTCCTGAGACTGCTATTCCAACCAAGGACTATGCATGGAGATAACCTAAGACCCCTGCACAGATGTAGCCCATGACAGTTCAGTATCCAAGTAGGTTCCATTGTGATAGGAATAGGGACTGTCTCTGATATGAACTGATTGGCCTGCTCTTTAATTACCTCCCCCTGAGGGGGATGCAGCATTACCAGGCCACAGAAGATGAAAAAACAGCCACTCCTGATGAGACCTAATTGACTAGGATCAGAAGGAAGGAAAAGAAGTCCTCCCCTATCAGTGGACTTGGGGAGGGGCATGCATGCAGAGGGTGGAGGAAAGGAGGGATTGGGATGGGAGGAGGGAGGGAACCACTGGGGTGGAAGGGATAAAAAGTGAGTAAAGTGTAATTAATAAAGAAAAATAAAATAAAAAATAAAAAAAGAAATTTCAATTTGTTAAACTTTCAACAAAAATAGAAGATTATAGTAAAAAAAAAACAGTATATTATGGAAATCTATACAGGAGTCTGGCCTCTAACTCAGAGATCTGCCTGCCTCTGCTTCCCAGATTAAAGACATGTGCCACCACTGCCCAGCATATATATATATATATATATATATATATATATATGTGTGTGTGTGTGTGTGTGTGTGTGTGTGTCACCACTGCCCAGCATATATATATATATATATATATATATATATATATATATATATATATATATATATTTCATACATATATATTAATATATATTAAAACCTTAATATACCTACATATATATATATTGCAAACATTTAGAACTGCTTTTGGAGAAAGGATGAAACTATTTTATTTAGAGTATACCATATTCCAGACTTTGTGATAGTTTATTTGCTATAGGAAAGAAAACCCGCAACATTCCAGACAGCCTTTGGGATTTCAGGATATTGAACCGACCAGAATTCTCTATTCCAATCTATGGAATATCCTAGCTTTACACAAATCCATTGTACAAGTATCTAGGAATCACTTGTTTGTGTTCCAAGTGAAGAAAGCACAGCAGTGATTGTTAGCCATGATAAAAGCTTACCTAACATGAGCCATTTTTTGAGAGCCAATATTAATTACTTTTCTATTCTGCTAAAACATGATGCCATACTAACTTATGGAAGAAAGAGTTTATTTGGGTTTAGCAATCCAGTTCAACCTTACCTAACTTAAGGTTTATGAGTCTGCGATGGCAGAGCATAGGCATGGGCACAAGCAGAAAGCATGGCAGCAGGAACAGGAAGTTGAGAACACATTTCCTGAACCTCAAGCATGAAGCAAAAAGAGTGACCTGGGAAGTAGAGTGAGGCCTTAAGCACTCAACACCTACTCCTAGAAATATACTTCCTCCCAAACCTCCTCAGCCAGAGTCATCAACAGGAGACCAAGATTTTGTGGGCATTTCTCATTCAAATCACCATACAGAAAGCTCAGGATCTCACATGTACAAGGCAAGTGTTATGCCTCCAGCCTTGTAATCTTTTCAAAGACATTAAAAACATAAAAAAATGTGTTGTTCAGGCTCTAAGAGAAACAATTAATAAATGGGACCTCATGAAACTGAAAAGCTTCTGCAAAGCAAAGGACACCATCATCAAAACAAAGCGACTGCCTACAGATTGGGTAAGAATCTTCACCAAACCTTTATCTGACAGAGGACTCATATCCAGTTTATATAAAGAACTAAAGAAGCTGAAAAGCAGCAATCCAAGTAATCCACTTAAAAAATGGGGAACAGAGCTAAACAGAGAATTCTCTGGAGAGGAATATTGAATGGCAGAGAAACACTTAAAGAAATGTTGAACCTCACTAGCTGAGATCATTTAAAGACACTTGATTCCAGAACACTTACTCAGCTCCTTCTGTGAGGCTTTTTTTTTTTCTTTCAGCATCTCCTGATTGTCATGAAAATCTCATATTAAGATTCCAATTTCTAGGGCTTGGCATGGTGGCACACATCCTTAATCCCACCATTCAGAAAGCTGAGAGGTAGGTGGTTCTCTGAGTTCAAAGCCAGCCTCGTCTATATAGCAACTTCCAGGCCAGCCAAGGCTTCGTTGTGAGATCCTGTTTCAGAAACAAACAAAAGATTCTCATTTTCAATTATCCTCAAGGATATTATAATGCAGTGCTAACATCTTCCAAACAATTTGATTCAAGGTTTGCTTTAAGAAATCTATAGAGCTAGGTATGTAATACTTCTTTTCTTTTCTTTTTTTTTTTTTTAATTTTTCATCAATTACACTTTATTCATTTTGCATCCCCCCATAAGCCCCTCCCACCTCCCCTCCTGATTCCCACCCTCCCTCCTCCCTCTGCATCATGCCACTCCCCAAGTCTACTGATAGGGGAGGTTCTCCTCTACTTTCTGATCTTAGTCTATCAGTTCACATCAAAAGTGGCTGCAATGTCCTCTACTATGGCCTGGTAAGGCTGCTCCCCCGCAGGAGGAGGTGATCAAAGAGCAGGCCAGTCAGATTATGTCAGAGGCAGTCCCTCTTCACATTACTATGTAACCCAACTGGACTCTGAACTGCCCGGGGCTACATCTGTGCAGGGGTTCTGGGTTATCTCTAAGAATAGTCCTTGGTTGGAGTATGAGTCTCTGGGAAGTTCCCTGCGTTCAAATTTACTTGTTCTGTTGCTCTCCTTGTGGAGACCCTGTCCTCTCCAGCTCTTACTATTTCCCAGTTCTTACCTAAAATTCTATTCACTCTGCCCAACAGTTGCCCATCAGGCTCAGCACCTGCTTTGATACTCTGTAGAGCAGAAGCTTTCAGAGGTCCTCTGTGGTAGGTTCCTAGGTTGTTTCCTGTTTTCTTCTTCTCCTGATGTCCATCCTTTTTGCCTTTCCAGATGGGGATTGGACATTTTAGTTAAGGTCCTCTCTCTTGCTTAGTTTCTTTAGATGCACAGGTTTTAGTGGGTTTGTCTATGTTGTATTTCTATATGAGTGAGTATATACCATGTGTGTCTTTTTGCTTCTGGGACAACTCACTCAGGATGATCCTTTCCAGATCCCACCATTTACCTGCAAATTTCATGATTTCCTTATTTTTCAATGCTGAGTAATATTCCATTGTGTAGATGTACCACAATTTCTGCATCCATTCTTCAGTTGAGGGGCATCTGGGTTGTTTCCAGCTTCTGGCTATTACAAATAAAGTTGCTACAAACATGGTTGAGCAAATGTCCTTTTTGTGTACTTGAGCCTCTTTTGGATATATGCCCAGAAGTGGGATGGCTGGATCTTGAGGAAGCGCTATTCCTAGTTGTCTGAGAAAGCGCCAGATTGATTTCCAGAGTGGTTGTACAAGTTTACATTCCCACCAGCAGTGGAGAAGGGTTCCCCTTTCTCCACAACCTCTCCAGCATGTGGTGTCACTTGAGTTTTTGATCTTGGCCATTCTCATGGGTGTAAGGTGAAATCTCAGGGTTGTTTTGATTTGCATTTCCCTAATGGCTAGTGTGGTTGAGCATTTCTTTAAGTGCTTCTCTGCCATTTGGTATTCCTCTACAGAGAATTCTCTGTTTAGCTCTGTTCCAAATTTTTTTAGGGGATTACTTGGTTTGCTGCTTTTCAGCTTCTTTAGTTCTTTATATATACTGGATATGAGTCCTCTGTCAGATAAAGGGTTGTTGAAGATTCTTTCCCAATCTGTAGGCGGTCGCTTTGTTTTGATGACTGTATCCTTTGCTTTGCAGAAGCTTTTCAGTTTCATGAGGTCCCATTTATTGATTGTTGCTCTTAGAGCCTGTGTTGTTGGTGTTCTGTTCAGGAAGTTTTCTCCTGTACCAATGAGTTCTAGGGTATTTCCCAATTTTTTTCAAGCAGATTTAATGTGTCTGGTTTTATGTTGAGGTCTTTGATCCACTTGGACTTCAGTTTTGTGCAGGATGATAAGTATGGATCTATTTTCATTTGTCTACATGTAGACATCCAGTTAGACCAGCACCATTTGTTGAAGATGCTATCTTTTTTCCATTGAATGGTTTTGGTGTCTTTGTCAAAGATCAGGTGTCCATAAATGTGTTGGTTTATTCCTGGGTCCTCTGTTCGGTTCCATTGATCCACCATTCTGTTTCTATGCCAGTATCATGCAATTTTTAAAACTGTTGCTCTATAGTACAACTTAAGATCAGGGATGGAGATACCTCCGGAAGATTTTTTATTGTAGAGGATTGTTTTAGCAAGTCTGGATTTCTTGCTATTCCATATGAAGTTGAGAATTTTTCTTTCCAGGTCTGTAAAGAATTGTGTTGGTAATTTGATGGGCATTGCATTGAATCTGTAGATTGCTTTTGATAAGATGGCCATTTTTACTATGTTAATCCTACCAAGCCATGAGCATGGGAGATCTTTCCATCTTCTCATATCTTCTTCTAATTCTTTCTTCAGAGATTTAATTCTTTTTTTTTCATACAAGTCTTTGACTTCCTTGGTTAGGGTTACTCCGATGTACCTTATGTCATTTGTGGCTATTGTGAAGGGTGTTGTTTCCCTAATTTCTTTCTCAGCCCTTTTGTCTTTTGTATACAGGAGGGCTACTGATTTTTTTGAGTTAATTTTGTATCCAACCACTTTGCTGAAAGTGTTTATCAGCTGTAGGAGTTCCCTGGTAGAGTTTTTGGGGTCACTCATGTATACTATCATATCATCTGCAAATAGTGATAATTTGACTTCTTCCTTTCCAATTCTTATCCCCTTGATCTCCTTCAACTGTCTTATTGCTCTAGCAAGGACTTCCAGCACTATGTTGAAGAGATATTGAGAGAGTGGGCAGCCTTGTCTTGTCCTTGATTTTAGTGCGATTGCTTTCAGTTTCTCTCCATTCAGTTTGATGTTGGCTATAGGCTTGCTGTATATCGTATTTACTATGTTTAGATATGTGCCTTGTATCCCTGATCTATCCAATACTTTAAACATGAATGGATGTTGGATTTTGTCAAAGGCTTTTTCAGCATCTAGGGAGATTATCATGTCGTTTTTTTCTTTCAGTTTGTTAATATGGTGGATCTCTTTCTTTGTTGAGTCTTTGTGAGGTTTAGGTACTAAGGTGACTGTGGCTTCAAAAAATGAGTTTGGTAATGTTCCTTCTGTTTCTATTTTGTGGAATAGTTTGAAGAGAAGTGGAGTTAGCGCTTCTTTGAAGGTCTGGTAGAATTTTGCGCTGAAGCCATCTGGTCCTGGGCTTTTTTTGGATGGGAGAATTTGATGACCGCTTCTATTTCTTTGGGGGATATAGGACTATTTACTTGATTTACCTGGTCCTTATTCGGCTTTGGTAAGTCAAATCGATCAAGACAATTGTCCATTTCATTTAGATTTTCAAATTTTGTTGGATATAGATTTTGAAGTAAGTCCTAATGATTGCTTGAATTTCCTCAGTGTCTGTAGTTATGTCCTCCTTTTCATTTCTGATTTTGTTGATTTGGGTGGTGTCTCTCTGCCTTTTAGTTAGCTTGGCTAAGGTTTTCTCGATCTTGTTGATTTTCTCAAAGAACCAGCTCTTGGTTTCATTGATTCTTTGAATTGTTTTATTTGTTTCCAATTGATTGATTTCAGCCCTGAGTTTGATTATTTCCAGCCGTCTACTCCTTCTTGGTGTGTCTGCTTCTTCTTTTTCTAGGGTTTTTAAGTGAGCCATTAAGGTGCTTGAATGAGCTGTCTCGAATTTCTTCTTGAAGGCACTTAGTGCTATGAACTTTCCTCTTAGCACTGCTTTCATTGTGTCCCACAAGTTTGGGTATGTTGTGTCTTCATTTTCATTGATTTCTAGAAAGACTTTAATTTCTTTCTTTATTTCTTCCCTGACCCAGCTGTCATTTAGTAACAAGCTGTTCAGTTTCCATGTGTGTGTAGGCGTTTTGCTATTTCTGTTATTGTTGAGGTCCAGCTTTATTCCATGGTGATCAGACAAGATACAAGGGATTATTTCAATCTTCTTGTATCTGTTGAGGCTTGCTTTGTGACCCACTATATGGTCTATTTTGGAGAAGGTTCCATGAGGCGCTGAGAAGAAGGTAAATTATTTTGTGTTTGGGTGTAAAGTTCTGTAAATGTCTGTTAGGTCCATTTGATTCATGACCTCTGTCAGAGACATTGTTTCTATGTTTAATTTCCGTTGTGTTGACCTGTCCTTTGTTGAGAGTGGGGTGTTGAAGTCTCCCACTATTAATGTGTGGGGATCTATATGTGCTTTAAATTTCATCAATGTTTCTTTAACAAATGTGGGTGCTCTTGTAATTGGGGCATAGATGTTCAAGATTGTAATGTCTTCCTGGTGGAATTTTCCCTTGACGAGTATGAAGTGTCCTTCCCCATCTCTTTTTATTAATTTTGGTTGAAAGTCTATTTTATCAGATATTAGAATGGCTACTCCTGCTTGCTTCTTGGGTCTGTTTGCTTGGAAAGTCGTCTTCCAACCCTTTACCCTCAGGTAATGTCTATCTTTGTGTCTTTGGTGTGTTTCTTGTATGCAACAGATTGCTGGGTTTAGTTTACGTATCCATTCTGTTAATCTGTGTCTTTTTATTGGAAAGTTGAATCCATTGATGTTGAGAGAGTTTAATGACCAGTGGCTGCTAGCTCCCTTGATTTTGATGTTGGCTGTGTTTCATCAGGTTGTGTGCTTGGTTGCTTTTTGTTTTACTGAAGTGAGGTTATTTATTTTCTGTGTTTTCTTGAATGTAGCTAGTTTTCCTGGGTTGTATTTTCCCTTCTAGTGTCTTCTGTAATGATGGATTTGTTTGTAGGTATTGTTGAAATTTGTTTTTGTCATTGAATATCCTGTTTTCTCTGTCTATGAGGACTGAGACTTTTGCAGGGTATAGTAGCCTGGGCTGACATCTCTGTTCTCTTAGGGTCTGCATGATATCCGTCCTGGCCTTTCTGGCTTTCATAGTCTCTGTTGAAAAGTCAGGTGTGATTCTAATGTGTTTTCCATTATATGTTATTTGGCCTTTTTTCCTTGCAGCTTTTAGAATTTTTTCTTTGTTCTGTATACTTACTGTTTTGATTATTATGTGGCGGGAGGATTTTCTTTTCTGGTCAAATTTGTTGGGTGTTCTGTAGGCCTCATGTATTCTAATTGGCCTCTCCTTTAGCTTGGGGAAATTTTCTTCAATGATTTTGTTGAAAATATTTTCTGGTCCTTGGAGAAGGAAGTCTTCTTTTTCCTCTATACCTATTATTCTTAGGTTTTGTCTTTTCATATTGTCTTGGATTTCTTGGATGGTCTGTGTCAGGAATTTTTCGGATTTATTTTCTTTGACAGATACATGGATTTCTTCCATTGTATCTTCTACACCTGAGATTCTTTCTTCCATCTCTTGTAGTCTGTTGGTTATGCTTACCTCTGTAGTTCCTGTTTTCTTCCCTAGATTCTTCCCTTCCATTATTTCTTCCATTTGCGTTTTCTTTAATTTTTCCAATTCTATCTTCAGGTCTTGAGTTGTTTTGTTTACTTCCTTCACCTGTCTGATTGTACTTTCCTGTTTTTCTTTTAGTTCCTTCAACTCTGTTTCTTTTATTTCATTCAGTGCTTTAAGCATTTCCTTTCTAAAGGCCATAAACTGTTTGGCTGCAGCTTCCTCTATTTCTTTAGGGATGGCAATATTGTTTGAGTTTATCTTCCTCTATGTCTTTATGTATCTTATTTGTTTCCTCTGTTATCATCTTCATGAGCATAGTTGTTAGGTCATCTTCTTGGAATTCAGTTATGCTGGGGTGTCCAGGTCTACTTGCCCCTGGGTAACTGTGTTCTGGAGAAGCCATATTGCTCTGTCTTTTGTTGCTTGAGTTTTTATGCTGGCCTCTACCCACTGTGCTATCTTAGGTGTTTGGGGTTATTTTCTGGTGATTCCTGGGGATCCTGTGGTGGAGAGAATCCCCTTTGCAGAAAGCTGGTTTTTCCTGAAGGAAGTCTTCTCAGCTTTTTGTGTATAGTCCCTGGATGGCTGGTGTTTTTTCAGGAGTTGCTCACCTCAGGGTTATAGACCTGAGTGGTACCTGTGGTCTTAGTTAGTCGAGAGGGTTCTCCTCTCACCCAGGGAAGTCCTGAGGGCAGCTGCCCTGTTTCTGGGTTTCTTGTTGTAAATTTAATGATCAGCTGCTGTGACCCAGTTGGACATCAGGCGCGCATCAACTGTTTGTGCCTGTGTCTGGAGCACAGCTGAGTGCTGGCACCTCGGCCCCACTAGTCTGCTAGACTTTTTCTAGGGAAGGATTGGGTGATTTAAGTCAGTACAGTTTCCTTCCTTCCCTGTGGGTTCTCTGGAGACACGGACTCCCATTGTCTTTTTTTGCCCTGGTGCACACTGCTCAGTGTCCGCCAGCTGGCTGGCCACAGAAACTGGCTGTGCCTGGAGCACAGCTGTGTGATGGACCCACTGGTCTGCTAGACTGCTAGACATTTTCCAGGGAAGGATTGGGTGATTTAAGTCATTACAGTTTCCTTCCTTCCCTGTGGGTTCTCTGGAGACATGGACTCCTAGTGTCTTTTTTTGCCCTGGTGCACACTGCTCAGTGTCCGCCAGCTGGCTGGCCACAGAAACTGGCTGTGCCTGGAGCACAGCTGTGTGATGGCCCCACTCGTCTGCTAGACTGCTAGACTTTTTCCAGGGAAGGATTGGGTGATTTAAGTCAGTACAGTTTCCTTCCTTCCCTGTGGATTCTCTGGAGACATGGACTCCCAGTGTCTTTTTTTGCCCTGGTGCACACTGCTCAGTGTCCGCCAGCTGGCTGGCCGCAGAAACTGCCTGTGCCTGGAGCACAGCTGAGTGATGGCGGCTCAGTCTCCGCCAGCTGTCTGGTGCGCAGAAACTGCCTGTGTCTGCCTTTGCGGCCTTTGGGAGCCTGGGTGCCTCCCTAAGCTGGGTAATTTTCCGGGGACCTTTTCAGGCTGGGGGTATCGGCTGAGTGCTCTGAGATCAGACCATCCGTTTCCCTCCCTGTGTGTTTGCACCGGACAGTGAAACTCATTCGCTGGTGCCCTGGTGCCCACAGTTCTATCTCAGGCGGCGAATCAGGTGCGCAGGCAGGCAGGGCTCTGTGCCGGAGCCTGGGTCTCGGGCTCTGGCTCCGGGCTGGGTCCTGGGGTGCCCGTGGAACCTGAGTCTTTTCCAGGGGATGTCTGGGTGACCTAAGGCCGGTCCCAATCGTTTCCTGTACCCTGGGGTTATCTCTCGACTGAAAATTCCAGTCTCTGATAGTGTGGTACGCACGGTTCAGTCTGGGACCATGACCAGAGACACTGGTTTGTGGCTTTGGGTTGGGGCTAGGCCTGGCGGTCGGCAGCTGGCAGCCAAGCGTCTGGTGGAACCATGATCTCTTCCGAGGCTTAGCCGGGTGAGTTAAAAGCTGATTGAATCCCCCACCATGGGGTATCCTTTCACCTGGGAAACACAATGACTATGTTTTATGGCCGTGAGTTCTGATGACTGGTCACTGTGCTGATACTGCTGCTGCTGCTCAGAATGAGAGTCCTCCTGGAGCCGCCATCTTGCCCCTCCCAACCTCATGTAATACTTCTTGATTTTTCTCATTATTCCTCATATTTCTGTGTTACCTTAAAAAATCTTAGAAATATATATGCATTTCTCTGTCCCTTCCCACTCTCCATGTTACATTCTTTAAAGCAACAGATTTCTAAAAGAATTGGCATTTTTTTTCCTTGTATATTTGAATCTATCTCTCAATCAGTGTGTGGTCTTAAATTAAAATGAGTCAGGCACTTCCTTTTGAAATCTCTTGATTCTCTACGTCCTACAGAATAAAGTCTAAGCTTACAGATCCAAACACTTAGAATAACTGTTTACTCCATGCTTTTGACTTTCATACACTCTGCCCTAGACCTTTCTCTCATCTTTTAAGTTTGGCTACCTAGCTTAACTTTTCCAAGAAACAGCAGTGATTCCAAACTGTAGGTTGAGGTTCATTGGGGGCGGGGTCAAATGACTCTTTCACAGGAGTCTCCTAAGACCATCAGAAAACAGATGCTTACACTGCAATTCATAACAGTAGTAAAATTACAGTTATGAAGTAGCAACAAAAATAATTTTATGGTTGGAGTCACCACAACATGAGGTCACAGCATTAGGAAGTATGAGGGTTAGCCTGAGTTAGAGGCTCCTATCTTCCACAATATCATTCTAAAAATTCCACCACTAGTTCATTTTATTTTCTTTGAACTCTGTACAGTAAAAGACAGTATTTTAATCCTCTTTAAACCCAGAAACTTGCACCAAGTAAACATGGAGTTTACATGAAAGAATGAATGAGTTGAGTAGACTAGGCAGATGAACTTAAGAGAATTTTCTGCCCAATACCTAGCTAGTTTTTTCAGAGTATAATTATTATGTTCCATCAAAGCAAATTTATCAAAATTTTAGCAAAGAGATCCAGGGGAAAATTCAGTTCACTTCTAATTCATTTGAATTTTTGCTTTGATACAAGATCTTAGTATGAAAGACAGGCTGGCAAATAAAACTCTGTGTCTTCAACCTATCACACATCCTGAAATTACAGGTACTCACCCCCATGCCCATTATGAATTTCTTGTTTTTAAATATCTCTTAAATTACCCTTATATAGTGTGTGTGTATAAGTGTGTGCAGAATGAACTAGTTATCTTCCTCAATCACTTTTTAGTCTTGTTTTATGATCTCTCCCTGAACCTGGAACTGGCTGTTCTCTGGTTGAAAAGTCCCTAAGCCATACCTATGCTCATTTGGCCAACCCATCACACCAAGAGTTGCAGGCGCACACTGACACAAACTGCTTTTATGTGAGTGGTGGTGATCTGAACTCTGGTCTTCACGTTTGTAGAGAAAACACGTTACCCACTAAGCCACCTTCTTAGCACCCCTATAATCCTCCTTTTTCTTTGTAAGCAAACATTTCTGAAGATATTTGATCAGACTTAACAATTATATTTTTAAGTCATTGAGATGGCTCAGTGAATAGGAGTACCACAATGACCTAAACTCCAGGCCACAGAACCCACAAGATGGAAAGAGAATCAGCATTTGAAGTTGTCCTCTGACCTCCACATGTATGTGCCCATAACATACAATAACACATAAGCCTGCATGTACATTCCTTATTACATTAAAAATATAATAAGGAAAACAGTACAACATTTTCCGGGAATTATATTTAGTAAGGGTTAAAGACTAGTAACTGCTGCGACTTGGGGAGATTGCTCTGCAAAAACACAACTTGAAGCTCTCCCGGGACCTGAGTTTGGTTCTTGGCACAGACACCAGTTGGGCCACAATTGCTTGTAACTCCAGCTCCAGGGGATCCAATGCCCTCTTCTGGACACCAGGGCACATACACTCAGGCATGCATACAAAACACCCACACATAAAAAGAATAAAGATGTTACAATCAAAAGGTGCACTTCACCATTTCATCACTTCTTCAGGCTCTCAAGTTCCAATTCTCTGTCATCCGTCTGAAGCACTCCAAGGCAGGACTACGAAAGTGTCCCAAATTTTCTGAAGCATTACTGAATTTCAGTTACCTCTTCCCCTAATGAGAAATAGCTTTGATGGCAACTGTCTTTCACGAAAGTGAAAATAAATCAACACAAATGAAATGAGTTATTACACATAAAGCAGAGATCACAAAATTTGGAGGTAGAAAAATTAGTTTTAGTTTTGATATTTTTAAATTTATTTATGTATAGAAGCGTTTTGTCTGCATGCATATACGTGTTCCTGGTGGCCAAAGAGATCAGAAGAGGGCATCAGATTCCTTGGAACTGTAGTTATGGATAGTTTAACCACCATGTGGGTGCTAGAAATTAAACCCATGTCCTCTACAAGCTCAATAAGTGCCCTTACAGCTGAATCATCTCTTTAACCCCACAAAATTGTCAGTCCTGGCTGACTTACACAAGACTGTAAAAATCTAACCTTCAGGTGCTTCCACTTGCCAAATCTACTTGTGTCAGATCTGTTTGTGTCTCTTTAAAGAGTCCTGATAGTGTGTGTGTGCATGCTTGCACTCATCTGAAAGAGAGAGTGGATCTGTTATTGAAGCATTTATACTAACTGAACCCAATGTCATATTCATTAAATGATTCTTTAATATTCATCAAAAATAAAATAAAGTTATTATAGTCAATTCTAAACCTGTCACTTTAGAAATTAATCAACTGACAATTTTTTTAAACAAGAGGGCCAGTCTTGAGTGTTTCAATAATAGCTTGTTACCTAAAATGCCTCAAAATTTTATCATAAGACCAGCAAGGTGGCTCAATGGGTAAGGACACCTGCCAACAAGTTTGATGACCTGAATTAGATCCCTAGAATTCACATGGAGGAAAGAGGGAATTCACTCCCACAAGTTGTCATCTGAGCTCCACAATGGTTTCATGTCAAACTGATAGGAGCAAACACCCACACACATGTACACAGTTAAAAAAAAATGACATACACTATTCCATATATACCATAACATTCCTGCAATTCAATCCATTTTTATCTAGGTATCTGTCATTTTTAACGGTACCTACCCATCTCTGAAGATACTGTTTCCAATTCCAATTCTAAATTGGATCAGCATTTCCAATTTAGAATAAAATTTTAAACACAGAATGCGTGCAGACTAAAATCAAGATTATCATTTTTGGAGAACAAGTTTGATCAATCTTTTATAATTTTGTAATACAGAAAAAAGCAAAGAGTAATATTTCACGTTAAAAAAGCAATGCAGCACAAGGATACATCACATAAAACATCTACTCTTGCTTGTGAATTTTACATTTTATTAATCTACAACAATTCCTTTTTGCTCTTGAGTTCAAGTTGTCCAGTGCATTTGATGTCCCTCAAAAGACAAACAAATAACCAAAAAAAAAGTAATACCAGAAAGACACAGACTTTAAAATAGTAAGACTCCATGAAGGTTTAGAAGAGAGACACTGTCTTTGTAATATGGGGAAAGGAGAGACAAAGGAGATAAAAAATGGAGAAAAGGATGGCAACCACTCTGTTCTTCCAAAAGTAATGGTTCATGTTTATCAAACTAGAATATTTCCAAAAAGTGAATATCAGTGTTACACAACAGAAAGTAAGAAAAAGGCCACAGGAAAACTGTGACATTCAAACCCCAACCACATAAGCATGCATTTGTCTCTGGCCTAGATGACTAATTTTACATAAAAGAACTAAATGCAACCAATCAAGGAATGTTACAATGAGAAATTAGCCACAATCATGAGTTAAGCTACCACAGAAATTTTCTTACTGACCATCCAGCTCAACTCCCACAGCCCTCAGAAGACACTGAGACCCTGTCTCCTAACAGAGCTAATACCATCAGTGACTGCTGGGATTCATGAAAGCTGGGATTCTTTGCTCATTAACCTTCCCTACACAGTCTCTGCTTTTAAATGTGAAATGAAGTTCTGTCAAATCTAACAAAAGCATTCTGGCAGCCAAAACAGAAGTGAACATAGCATAGCACTTACTGTTCACACCAATTTAAAAACAAAATTAAGTAATAATCCACAAGGAAATCAACAAAATGCCCAAACTAAAGGGAAACTAAACCCTTTGGTATTTTGAAAATTTCAGCCACTTAGATAAAGGAATATAATGTTCGAAATAGTAAGTACGTCTTTGGATCTATGACAACAAGAAGAAATGTAACAATACACATCATTGTGTAGATTCTTTACAACCAAATCATTCAGCAGATTTCTGTTGCCATACTCATTTAAACAGTAGCTGATTTTTCAAGGTTCTTCTCAAACTCCAGTTGTTAATTCTTTCCTAATCTTGCCACAGGTTTGTATACTCTACATACATATCACTAGGATCTGAAGACCCTCCCCACTTCCTTTAGAGCCAATCAAAAGGAGCCTGCTTAGAATGTAAACACTCCTCTGCTTTAGATTTAGAGCCTCGGGGATGTGTATCCAAACTGATATCACTGCACTGTTTTTTGCCTGTTCCACACAAGTAAACTTGATGCAGGCAATTAATCTTAGGTACAATTCAACCCTGCCGCTGTCATTTATAATTTTCTATACAACTGAATTGTTTAAAGCTCTGTTTTAACCTCGGAAAAGTGGGGATGGGAAGGAGCAGAAGCCTAAGGTGGTTAAGTATGCTAGCTGCAGGTGCAAAATATAAGCCAATTTTCTTAAAAAGGCTAATTGGTATCTTTAAAAACTCTTGTTTTCAACAAAACTTCATGTAACACCATCTGGAAACACAGGACATTTCCAATTTGGGATAGAGGAGGGGGCAGCTCTGCTCCCTGAAATAACAGGGAATCCTGAGGTTCCCCTCTCACTCTCCCAGTTGCATTCAGTAAGGTACAAAGATGTCCAGCTTCGGTCCCTTCTCGTTTTGTACCCCTACACAATCTCGGGCATAATTTGGGACAAGTAACCACTGATTAGGCCTCTCTGTCCCTCCTGTGTATGTAGGCTCTTGCTTAATTAGAAACTGTACTTCGGAATCCTGTCTCGTACCCCCACTGCATAAGAGGAGATAACCTGACCCTCTCTACCTGGAGAACAATGTAACCCATCTCTGGCCAGTAGATTTATCTCAGGGAAATAGGAAGGGGCAGTGTGTCCCATCATTCTGGATTCCCTCAAAGCATCCCTCGCCCCACCCCACCCCCCCGGGCCAAGGAAGCCCAGCTCCTTCCCTAGCCCAGAGCCTCACCCAGCACTGTTTGATCTCTAAGTGAGACCTGGAATCCCATACCTTTTTAGTACATCTGCAGGTTGTTTTGTGAGATGCCAATGTAGCTGAACTTGTCCTTCAGGCTCCAGGACCTGGGCAGTGGAGTCTTCTGTTCGTCCACCGCCGGGTATAGGCTCTTCAAACGCTCTGTGGCTCCTGCTCAGAAAAAGGCTGCCCCACTACTCGAAGTCTCCAGGGCTGGGACCTGAACACCTGCAGCTGATCCCGGAATGCCTGTGGCCAGGCAGGGACAGGGCCAGGCCAGGTGGAGCGCTGGCGGGGTTGGCCACTGAGACCGTGGCCTGGGGCGGCATGGAGGCCACCTCAGTCCCTAAGCCTCCACCGGGTGAGCCAGCCTGGGAGGAATCGATGCTACTGTCCATGGGCGCGAGCAGGGCATCTCCAGAGCCAGAAGCCCCATTGTTTCCTGATGGCAGAGGCTGCTCAGACATCCCTGCAGCGACTCAAGAGAGCTGCTCCTCCACTAGTCACAGCTTCCTCCTGTGCTTCCCTGGTCGCTGTCACTGTGATGCCCAGAGGCGCTGTCACTGTGACGCCCAGAGGCGCTGTCACTGTGACGCCTAGTCTGCGCGCCCCGGAAGTCGGAGCGCAGGGGTTAAAGAGATCCTCTCTGGGTGGGCCGGGGGGCGCGAGGAAGCCTCCGCCAGGCGCTGGCGGCCAGGTGACCCGGAGTGGTGGGACGGCAAGGGGCGCTGGCGGGCGGGCCTGGGTGAGGTGGGGAAAGAAGCAGAGAGCCTGCGAGGGGCGCTGCTCTCCCGTCTGTTTCCAGTGGGCAGGCAAGCTGTGGAGACCCTGCGCGGGGGTGGCGCCAGTTGAGGGGGTGGTGCCAGGTGCGCCTGCCTGCTGGCTGTTTGGCAGCTTCTCAGGTGCAGGCTCAGCCCTGCTTCTCTCCTTGAGCCATTCCCACAGACTCAGAGAGCCTGCTTTGCACCCAGGGAGAAATATTGAGCCCTGCTGGGCCACAGGGAGCTTAGCCAGGGATTCCCTAGTGGGTGCATAAAGGACTGCAGGAAACCATTTCTGAAGGAGAAGTCTCTCTCTTAAAACAGTTACTATTTTGTTATTTAATTAATGAATGAGGAGTCCCTGCGAACTTCATGGGGGGAAAAGGAGCCACTTTAGGAATACCAACCAAGACAGGATGTGGTCAAAGGGCAGGAACGGGAAATGCTTGTGCATTTAGGAAGGGCTTCTGGAGATGTCTAAACATTTTATGAGCGCATTAATTCTCATTATAGGCCTCTTTGTTAGGTAGCAAAAAATTATGCCCATTTTTTTTAACATGGGACTCTTTCCTTGCTGCATAGCAAAAACACCCAAACTCAGTGACATAAGATTTATTATTAAACATATCTGTGGAGCAGGTTTCTTCTGACTTAGTAATTGTTCTATTACTAGGAAAAAACAAAAACAAAACAAAAAAAAAAAAAAAAAACATGACTAAGGTGACTTATAAAAGAACTCATTTATTATATAGGCTTACTCACAGTTTTAAACAGTCCAAGATCACTAGCACAGGAAGTATGACAGCAGACAGTTAGGCTTTGTGATGGAGAAGTAGCAGAGAGCTCACAAATTGATCTGAAATTGCCGGAAGAGAGCCAGAGACCTAGAGAGCAAAAGAGAGAAAGAGAAATAGAGACAGAGATTGGGGCTGGTGTAAGTTTTTGACATCTCAAAGCCCAACACCAGATCTATGCTTCCTCCAATACGAAACCTAATCCTTTTCAAACAATTCCACTAACTGGAGACCAGTTAAGTATTCAAAGATAGGAGCTTATGGGAGCCATTCTCATTCAAACCACCACACCTTCCCTGTGCCTCCTGCTTGAATGACCTCATCTCAGATATTCAAAGTGTGTTGTCTGTGGCTGTGAGTCACCTTACCACTTGATTTAGGAAGGATCTGATGAGAAGCTCAGAGATATGGTCACTGGCAGGATTCCTTTCCCCAGGAATAATAAGGACACCACATCATTACTAGCTATTGGCCAGAAGTGGCCCTCAGAGTGGACCTCTTCAAAATGGCAGCAGATTTTTACCAAGGTGTGCAAATCAAGAAGACAACAGCACCAGAAGAAAACCCAAGATGAGGTGACACATTGTCACTTTTGCCATAATGTCTATTAAAAGTAAACTGCTAATTCAGCTTACTTTCATGCAGAGAGACTTTGACAAGGCCACTTACAACAGCATTTGACATCTGTGACAAGTTCAGGTTCCTTTGATTCCAGGAGACTGCACTTGCTCCAACCTTATTACATCAAGTTTCTAAACCAGAGGCTGACAAACCTCTTCTGCAATAAACTATGTACTTGGTATGTTAGGTCATGTGGGCCATATGTATCCATTGAAACTACTCTTCTTCACCATTGTGGATGGAGTTAGTCACTGAAAATGTGTAAACAAATGGATGTGATTTTATGTCAATAATACATTTTTTTCCTAAAATATACAATAAGCTGGACACTACAAGATGTGGTTAGTGATACCTGCTCTATATAAGACCAGACCACTGGGAATACATTCCCAGATATCAAGAAGTTCAGTTTCTTACCCACAATATATATGGCACCTCTACCCTTGTGCCACACCCAAACAGGTTTTGGATACTTCTGCAGCTAGCCTGTGACAAATAAAAATAAATGCCATAGTTATCCCAGGGTAGTGAACTCCAGCAAGAAGAGGTTCAAGCTGGGGTTAGTTTTCAGTTTGTTTTTAATTCATCAACCTTTATGCATATAGAATGCTCTGTTGGGTGAGGGACTAAGGAAGGAAGAGGAATTACAGGCAATATTGAAATCAGTCAGGGCACCAGGTTGTGAGATAGAAGGACTGACAGCCAGCTGCTGCTCTTTAGAAACACATGCTTCTCATGCAGGGGCAGATAGACCAAGGTCTGTAAAGGAAGGGTTCTGCATCTGAATCAACATGTTGTCTTGGACAGAACACAAAGGTGGCACTCCTGGTGTTTGCCACACACCAAATTAGAGTGTTCATGAAGTCCAGGGTTCAGGGCAGAAATGGCCTACTGAGTCACATGGGACAATACAAATGTACAACTTTATATCATGATTTTTTTCTTTTAGAAATGATTACAATGCAATGTTCATGAAACAAAACTCATGTGGAACAACAGAAAACAGAACAACAGAAAACGTTCAAGAAAAACTGATCTTCTCCCTTAGTGCTTCTGGATCAAAGGTCAAGTTCAGGGTGAACTTCTAGATAAGGAAGGCTGAACCAGAAAATCTCTGAGACTCAGGGAAAGGCACCTGCCATACCTGAAGGTGCTATAGTTAAGTGGATGCTCCCTTGTGCAAGCAGCCAAAGGCATAGTTAGGAATGATGACTCAGGAAAGGGACCATAGGAGCCAAAAATAGACAATTTATGGAAACAGAGGAGAAAATGATAGTCCTTTAGGACAATGATAAATAGCTCTCTAAAGTGTCAAATATCATGGGGCTGTAACTTGCCTACACACTGTGGATTGGCCCCAAAAGTGGCCTGCATGTTTTTCATCAACTCTTCAGAAACAATTGGAAGAAACACACATTGCTAGGTTGCACACAGATTGGTCCACTAAAAATTGGACCCAAGGCCTGGTACATGTTCTACCACTGGGCTACAATAACAGATGCCAGGGGGATAATCTGTGCTTGAAGTAGCACTATTTGAAGTGATTTAGTGAACCTGCTTTAGAAATCATTTATTTAATTATGGCTAAGTATGCTTGGTAAGCTTTTAATATTTTTAGCTTGTTTCCTTTAAGCACCTTCAAAAAACCACAAGGAGAAGTATGTCCACCAATCTGTGGGACTTGCTAAACCTTAGTATTTCAAAGATGTTAAAATATCTGTACCTTTCAAATGATAAAGCTCTTTCAAAAACTTCAGTCATTTTCCTTCTTCAGCTACAAGTATCTAACTTAGAAACAGACATCAACTATTTAAAGGTCCACAGCACTTGCTGTTACTGGCTGCCAATAGTCCCTCACATACACCCTTTACCATAGTACAAATGGAAACTCACTATAGGTAATACATTTTACCTATAGGTAAAATTATAGGTGATAGTAACTATAGGTAAATTTGCTCCACACAGGGCTTTGAGATTCATGAGAAACCCAGGTCCCACTGAGTCCTATGCCACCATACAACATTCACTCAATGTGAAGGGTGCAGTCTGGCACAAAGTCACACTGGCATTGGGTGTCTAATGGCTGGCTAGATGCCTCAACAACCAAGGACATGCTTCCATGTACTGTCGCATCCTCTGTGCTCATGGGATCCTCAGTGCTTGGCAAAATTATGTCAAAACAACAAAAATAACAACACATTTTTTATGTTTTAAATGTCTTTAAAAAGATTACAAGGCTGGAGGTATAACACTTGCCTTGTACATGTGAGATCCTGAGCTTTCTGTATGGAGATTTGAATGAGAAATGCCCCCAAAGTCTTGGTCTCCGGTTGTTGACTCTGGTTGAGGAGGTTTGGGAGGAAGTATATTTCTAGGAGTGGGTGTTGAGTGCTTAAGGCCTCACTCTACTTCCCAGGTTACTCCTTTTGCTTCATGCTTGTGGTTCAGGAAGTGTGTTCTCAACTTCCTGTTCCTGCTGCCATGCTTTCTGCTTGTGCCCATGCCTCTGCTCTGCCATTGCAGACTCATAATCCTTAAGTTAGATAAGGTTAAACTGGAGCGCTAAACCCAAATAAACTCTTTCTTCCATAAGTTAGTATGGCATCATGTTGTAGCAGAATAGAAAAGTAATTAATAATGGCTCTCAAAAAATGGCATGTGTTAGGCAGGCTTTTATCATGGCTAACAATCACTGCTGTGCTTTCCCCACTTGTAACACAAACAAGTGATTCCTAGATACTTGTACAATGGATTTGTGTAAAGCTAGAATATTCCATAGATTGGAATAGAGAATTCTGGTCAGTTCAATATCCTGAAATCCCATAGGCTGTCTGGAATGTTGCGGGTTTTCTTTCCTATAGCAAATAAACAATCACAAAGTCTGGAATATGGTATACTCTAAATAAAATAGTTTCATCCTTTCTCCAAAAGCAGTTCTATATGTTTGCAAACATATATATATATATATATATATATATATATATATATATATATATGTATATTAAGGTTTTAATATATATTAATATATATGTATGAAAAAATACATATGCTGGGCAGTGGTGGCACATGCCTTTAATTTGGGAGGCAGAGGCAGGCAGATCTCTGAGTTAGAGGCTAGACTCCTGTACAGAGTGAGTTACAGGATAGCCAAGACTACACAGAGAAATCTTGTTTTAAAAAACCAGTATATTTATAAAGAGAGAGAGAGAGAGAGATTGTATCAAATTTTTTACTTTAATTAATTACACTTTATTCACTTTGTATCTCCCCATAAGCCCCTCCCTCCTCCCCTCCAGATCCCCCCTCCAACCCCCTTCTTCACGAATGCCCCTCCCCAAGTACTTTGATAGGGGAGGTCCTCCTCTTTTTCCTTCTGATCTTAGTCTATGAGATCTTATCAGGAGTGGCTGCATTGTCATTTTCTGTGGCCTGGAAAGGCTGCTCTCCCCTCTGGTGGAGGTGATCGAAGAGCAGGCCAATCAGATTATGTCAGAGGCAGTCCCTCCTCCCATTACTATGTAACCCACTTGGACACTAAACTGCCATGGGCTACATCTGTGCAGGGGTTCTAGGTTATCTCCATGCATGTTACTTGGTTAAAATATGAGTCTCTGGGAAGACCCCTGTGTTCAAATTTCTGGTTCTGTTGCTCTCCTTGTCAAGTTCCTGTCCTCTCCAGATCTTACTGTTTCCCACTTCTTACATAAGATTCCATGCACATTGCCGAACAATTGGCCATAAGTCTCAGCATCTGCTCTGATAGTTTGGAGGCAGAGCCTTTCTCAGGCCCTCTGTGGCGGGTTTCTAGCTTGTTTCCTGTTTTGTTCTTCTTCTGATGTCCTTCCTCTTTGCCTTTTGTGATGGAGATTGAGCATTTTAGTCAGGGTCCTCTCTCTTGATTAGTTCCTTTAGATGTACAGATATTAGTAGGTTTATTCTATATTACATGTCTATATGAGTAAGTATATACGTGTGTGTCTTTCTACATCTGGGACAGCTCATTCAGGATGATCCTTTCCAGGTCCTACCATTTACATGCAAATTTCATGATTTCCATATTTTTTTGTTGCTGAGTAATATTCCATTGTGTAGATGTATGACAATTTCTGCGTCCATTCTTCAGTTGAGGGGCATCTGTGTTGTTTCCAGCGTCTGGCTATTACAAATAAAGCTGCAACAAACATTGTTAAACAAATGTCCTTATTGTGTACTTGAGCCTCTTTTGGATGTGCCTAGGAGTGGTATGGCTGGATCTTGAGGAAGCACTAATCCTTGTTATCTGAGAAAGCGCCAGATTGATTTCCAGTGTGGTTGTAGAAGATTTTATCAACTTTTGAAAATTTGAAACAGAGGTAGGAATTTAAAAAATTGTTGTTTTTCAGTGGTGGGAGTCACAGACCTAAGAAACACTTCCTAGGTTCTGATGCCTTTTCCTTGCCTTGGTTTGGATATGGCACAAAGGACCACATGTTGGAAGTCTGGTCTCAATGTGGTAGTTTTAAAGAGAGGTAGAATGTTTAAGAGATGGGAGTCTTGTAAAAGGTCAATATGTCATTGTGTCATGCCCTTAGGAAGGATTAAAGATATTATCATGGAATCCCTTGAGAGTGGGCTCTAGTCCAAAGAGAAAAACTGGCTTTCTATATGTGCTCCTACTATACCATTTTTAGGTATATCCAGAAAGCTACCCTAGAATTGAACAGAAAATCCAAGACCATGCACTTGGACTTCCAGGACCATGAGCTAAGTAAATATATGTTCTTTAAATTATCCCAGTCTCATTGCCTTATTGCCTCATTGTCTTAGAGCAAAATGGACAAATACATCCCGTATATAAATGTCTCTGTCATCTGATCTGGGCACTGACACACATTTTTTTGGACCTGTATGTGCATATATGCCTCCCACCTTGTGGGAAGTGGTCCCACATGTCAGACCTTGCTTGATATGCAGGCCCCATCTAACCTTTTAGCTGTGTACACTAAATCACACTATCTGGCCCTGCACAGAAGACACTTTCCTCACACCCTCACATGCTCTCACTCCTTCTAACACTTTCCAGCCAAGTAATTCAGTAAGAAAGTGAAGGGGTAGAAAGAAAAGTAACACATTTCTTTTCAATGTTTTCATTTCTCTTCAGTAAGTACTACAATTCCCTTCTCTTCCCCTAGACATGACAGAAAGTATAAAACATTCCCTCAACAAATGGTGTGGAGCATGAATGGCTACTCTATGAATTTATAGCTAACTCTCTGGAGTTGAAGGATGAAGTCTAATATATGAAGTAAAAGCAAAGGGATGGGTCTCCCCAGTCCTTGCTTTCTTTCTTCATACATTGATTAGGCTTTTTCATATTTATTACCATAAGCACAGTTTTCTCTTTATTTGCACTAAATTTATTCAGAGATGCACTTCATCCATGAATCATGTTATGAGACTCCTTCTGTGGAAGTCTCTTCACTGCCCAGCCAGCTCCAGGCTCCTCTTTTACAATACAAACACTTGTAGCTCTTGATTCCATATGATTTGGTATTTGTGGTGAATTGAATAGATATGGCTCACATAGATTCCTGTGTTTGAATGCTTGGCCTAAGGGGATTGGCACTATTAGGAGGTGTGGCCCTGTTAGAGTAAGTGTGGTTTTGTTGGAGGAAGTGTGTCACTGTGAGGGTGGGCTTTGTGGTCTCCTGTGCTCAAGCTCAAACCCAGTGTGGAGTCCAGTCTCCTCTTTGCTGCTTGTGGATCAAAATGAAGAATGTTCAGCAACTTCTCCAGCACCACGTCTGCCTGCACACTGCCATGCTTCCCACCATGAAGACAATGGGCTAAACCTCTGAAATTGTAAGCCAGCCCCAATTAAATGTTTTCCTTTATAAGAATTGCCATGCACATGGTGTCTCTTCACAATAATAAAACCCAAACTGAGAAAGCATTGATCACTAACTTTCTCATGTGTACAAATTTTACCTTCTGAAAAAGAAGTTCCTTGAAGATATGCTACCCAGTGACTTCGAACATCTGTTGAGTGTCAGACAGCAGCCATTCTCTTGGACAGGAAGTGAGTATACTTCTAGAAGGGTGTCCACTAGACAGTTAATGTTTTTTTTTTCTTTTGTTGAGCTCACTATGTTGAGGGTAAACAGAAGAGAAAAAACTTTCAGTAGATGTGCAATAGAAGTCAAACTGCTGTGAATATCAACTGTGATCTCTGCCGAACAACAGACCACAGATACATGAGTGATACATGACACCCATTACAATGGAATGTGTGCAAGCTTAGATGGATAGCTTCATTTAGACTCCTGTGTTTCTGTCTCCTGTACATCATACTAACTACTAACCCTAAATTAGAGAGTTTCACTGAACATGTATGTGCAAGTACATTTATAAACTGCAGAAAGATACCAAGTACGATGATGCACATCAAGAATCCCAGGACTTCAGATTTGGAGTCAAGAGGATCAGGAGTTCAAGGCCAGCCTGTGTTTCATAGTAACTTTAATTTCTCCCTGAGAGACATTAGACCACATCTCAAAGAAGAAAAACAACTAAACAGAAGCTGGAGAGATAGCTCAGTGGTTAAAAAATGTATCACTCTTGTGGGGCTCTCAAGTTCAGTTCCCACCACACATACCAGGATGTTCACACTGTCAATAACAGCAGCTCCAGGGTATCTGATGCTCACTACTGTACTCCACAGACACATGCACTAACAGGTGCACAAATGCTTATGCACACATACACACATACACATAATTAACAATAAGATATATCTTTTAAAATAAATAAATCTTAAAGAGAACCATAGAGGTTTAGATGGGCTTCTGCTACAGGATTGGAGTTTGACAAGGTTATGCCACTTGCTGAAAAAGTAGGTGAGGAACAACTTCCTCATGTAAGCCCTATTGTACCACAGTGATGCTGTTTAAGAATGCTGCTCCTCACAGCAGCTTTGAGTTATTCAGTGTGTGCAGCAGCATGTGCTTTGAGTGTTTGAGCTACTTATAATAACAAATCAGAAGTGTGTTAATAGCAAAATCTCTAATTAACAGAGGTTGAATATTTACACAGGTTGCTTTCAGTTGTTCTTGATCTTGTTGTTATTTATTTTGAGACAGGACCTCATGCATATCTTTGAAGCTTTAAACTGATCCTCTTACCTCATCAATGCTGGGAGTACAGGTGTGAGCCACCATGCCACCTGAGAGACCATATAGTAACTACGGTGGGCGAAGTATTAAATAGGGTGACCCAAGTCATAGAAAGCATCAAATGTGAGGAATCTTGACCGTCAGATCAGTGTGTTTTCTTACAGTCCTATAGATATCATCTATTTTTCCCTCTCCTTGGTGTTCACAATCACAACTAAGATAGTAGCTTTGAGTCGCACACTATATTCAGGTGTTTTCTAATCGCCCTGATCAGACATCCTCCAAATAGATCCATAGCTTAACAACATCACACAGTCAATCCCCACCCTCATTGCAACCATCACCCACTGCCAGCGTAACAGTTGTGGCTCCAGTCTGCTGAGATCTGTTCCTTTAAGGATGGAAGCAGGGAGGAATGCATGCAGGCCACCAGCACAACATGTGAGCTGTGAACATGATTCTGAGCTCAAGCATGCACAGCGGGGTGATGAGAAAATGTACACAGTGCTCTTTCCTTCTAGCAAAAACAAGAGGAGACAAAAGATACCTCATATAGAGAAGAGGGGAAGGGAATTTTTAAATCCTATCTTTGAAGCCATTTTAGAGAATTTTACCCTACCAAATATAAAGGTTGTTGTTGGTGTTTCTTAAATAGATCATCTGAGTCCAGTTCTATAAACAATTGAACACAGGTGTGTACACATCCAGGCACTTGTCTGGTTAGTTTCCCAGGGAATGGCAAACCTCTATACTTACTTGTATTTTCTGGTTTGAGTCTTTGCTGTGCTTGGTCCTAAGTTTTCATGTTCCCTTGAAGTAATCAAAGGAAAGTACTCTGGTGCCAGCACAGGGTAGGCCTATAGAGAGAAGAGTTTGTGCAGATTCTCCTGGTGTATTGTTTGCTTGCCACCACCCTATGAAAAGTATAAAACCCAGGGACGAGGGTGGCCCACCACTGTAAACAAGGCTGGAGGGCTGCGGCTGTAGCTCAGGGTGGTGGTGCACTTGCTCACATGCATGTTTATGCGAGACCCTGGGTTCAACCCCGGGTTCAACCCCGGGTTCAACCCCAGCACTGCAGAAAAAGAGATTGGACAACAGCAGGCAGGATCAGTCAAACGCAGATGTGGTTAAAAGTTGTTTTTTTTTTTTTTGTTTTTTTTTTTTTTTTGTCTGCAAACTGAGTAAGAAATGAGTGTGTCTCTGTGTAGGTGGAGATGCACTTGCTACATTTGCATGTATGGAGGTCAGAAGACAACCAGATTAAAAAAATTACAGTAGTAGGAGGTGGGGCAAGATGATGGCATAGGGATAACTCTCATTCTGACCAGCAGCACATTAGGATCGGCATAGTGACCAGCAATCAGAACTCGCAGCCATAAAACACAAGTGACTGTGTTTCCCAGGTGAGAGGATACCCCACTGGGAGATTCAATCAGCTTTAACTCACCCTGCTAAACCGCGGAAGAGATCCCTGTTCCACCAGGCACTTGGTCGCCAGCCCAGAGCCACATGCCAGCGTGCTCTGGTCACTGTCCCAGACTGAACTGTGGACACCACAACATCACAGACTGGAATTTCCAGTCGAGAGATAACCCCATGGTGCAGGAAAAGATTGGGACTGACCTTAGGTCACCCAGACATCCCCTGGAAAAGACTTGGGTTCCGGGGACGCCCCAGGAGCCAGCCCAGAGTCAGAGCCAGGGACCCAGGCGTGAGCACAGAGCCCTGCTTGTGCACCTGATTTGCTGCCTCAGATAGAACTGTGGGCCCCAGGGCACCAGAGACTGGGTATCAATGTTGGGTGCAAACCCACAGGGAGGGAAACGGCTGGTCTGATCTCAGAGCACTCAGCTGATATCACAACCCCAAAAAGGTCTTGGGAAAAATTCCCCAGTTTAGGCAGACACCCATGCTCCCAAAGGCCAGAAAGGCAGAGCCACAGGCATCTGTGCCTGCAGGTTCTATTCGCCATCGCAGACAGAACGGCGGTCCCCAAAGCAAAGACTGGGTGTCAATGTCAGGAGGAAACCCCACAGCTGGGAGATCATCAGGTCTAACGCTCAGGACACCCAGCAACAAAAGACTTTCTGGATTCACACAGACTCTAGGCACTAGCTTTCTATTGCAGGCCGGAGTGCTGTGCTCACCCACCATTACTGAGTACCAACAAGCCACTGGGGCACACAGCTGCATCCTCAGACCTACAAAAGCCAGAAAGCCATTACAGCAGCCCTCAGATACTGTGCCAAGGATCAACCAGTTATCCCTAGCTAGACTGACAAAACTGTGGGTCCTTCAAGAGTGCTGCACCCAAAAATTACAATTTAAGAGTAACAGCTGCTGCTCACTAAATTCAGAGCAAGAAACCCAGCAGCAGGACAGCCATCACCAGGACATCTCCTGATGAGAGGAGAGCCTTTCTGAATACCACAGTTACCAAACAGGTCCATACACCTGAAGTGAACTGTGACAATTCCTGAGAAGCAACACTATTGAGTTGACCATACCCAAAAAACAGAGGAGAATTTCAGAACCCCGCCAAGTGGATTCTCCCCTCCCCAGGACTCAGCAGGCACCACAAATTAACAGACAACACCTGAGACAGAGAGATGTGTAGAGGCAGGTGAAAAAGCACAACCAACAAAAGGCAAAATAACATGGCATCCCCAGAACCCAGTTATCCAGGGGCAAGTAGCTCTGGACACCCTAACATAAGTGAAATTCAAGAAGATGACCTTACATCTATGCTAATGAAGAGGTTAATGGAGGAAGTAAATAAAATGCATAAAGAATTAGGGGAAGATATAATAAAACAGATTATGGTCATCTGTAAAGAAATACAAGAAGATGCAGCCAAACAGTCTGTGTCACTGAAAGAAATAAAAGAAACAGTGGAACGTTCCAACAAACAGCTGAAGGGATTGAAGGAAAAACAGTAAAATACAGTCAGACAGGTGAAAGAAATCAACAAAACAGTTCAAGATCTGAAGGTAGAATTGGAATAATTAAAGAAAACACAAACAGAGGAAATCACGGAGAGGGAGAACCTAGGAAAGAAAACAGGAACTACAGAGGTAAGCATAACCAACAGGCTACAAGAGATGGAAGAAAGAATCTCAGGTGTGGAAGATACAATGGAAGAAATCAATGTATCCGTCAAAGAAAATAATAAATCTAAAAATTTCCTGACACAAACCATCCAAGAAATCCAGGACAACATAAAAAGACAAAACCTAAGAATCATGGGAATAAAGGAAAAAGAAGATTCCCTCCTCCAAGGCCAACAAAATATTTTCAACAAAATCATTGAAGAAAATTTCCCCAACTTAAAGGGGAAGCCTATAAGAATAAAATAGGCCTACAGAAGACCTAATAAATTAGACCAGAAAAGAAAATCCTCCCATCACATAATAGTCAAAACAGTAAGTATACAGAACAAAGAAAAAATACTAAAAGCTGCAAGGGAAAAAGGCCAAGTAACATAAAATGGCAAACCCATTAGAATCACACCTGACTTCTCAACAGAAACTATGAAAGCCAGAAGGGCCTGGATGGATATCATGCAGACCCTAAGAGAACACAGATGTCAGCCTAGGCTACTGTACCCAGCAAAACTCTCAGCCCTCATAGACGGAGAAAACAAGTTATTCAACGACAAAAACAAATTTCAACAATACCTACACACAAATCTAGCGTTACAGAAGATACTAGAAGGAAAAATACAACCCAAGAATACTAACTACTTTCAAGAAATAATAGGAAATAAATAACCTCACTACAGCAAAACAAAAGTAGCCAAACACACAAACACACTACCATGGCCAACATCAATACCAAAGGATCTAACAGCCACTGGTCATTAATCTCCCTCAACAACAATGGACTCAATTCTCCAATAAAAAGACACAGACTAACAGAATGGATGCATAAACAAGACCCAACAATCTGTTGTATGAAAGAAACAAACTTAAATCACAAAGATAGAGATTACCTGAGAGTAAAGGGCTGGAAGACGGTTTTCCAAGCAAATGGACCCAAGAAGCAAGCAGGAGTAGCCATTCTAATATCAAATAAAGTAGATTTTCAACTAAAATGGATCAAAAGAGATAGAGGAC